>NC_133526.1:172533245-172642950 GCF_048544455.1 Silene latifolia
TAGAACTTAATTAGACATGAAATATTATAGCAAATTAAGGTTTTTGAGAGTTGTCACATGGCAATTCAATACTACTCAAGTTAGTCTTTTAATGGTATTTTATAGATGATTTAGCTAGTCATTTAACTATACTGTATAGATAGAAATATTGGGGAAGATGATATTTTGAAAATTATATATGTAGTTGATTCATATATGGGTGGAGTAAAAGAACAGGGATTACTAATCCAATTTTGGTTTTTTTTTTTAAAGAAGGAAAAAAAAAGTGGATTAAAAAATAATTTATTACTAGGTGGCTTTTAGTCGATGTCTACGTGACATTTATAATCCTAGGTGGCTTTTAGTCGATGTCTACGTGACATTTAATAGGTGTTTCAAGTAGTCTTTTAATAAAATTTTATAGATTAGAGTGACACGCGGATTAAGATGTGGCATTGCAAATGCATACGTGGCTTTTCCTTATCCTACGTGGCATTGTCTGCGTGACCTTTTGAAGCTAGCCTTTTAATAAGATTTTATAGATTCATGTTTAGTTTCAGTGCTTTTTTTTCAATCTCTGATCTCTTCCATGACATATTGTTTAATTTTGTTATCTATGCTCAATCTTCCCCGTTCCGTTTATTTCCTTTAAAGATGTGTTTTTTACTTGTGATTTGACAATTGTTTGAAGTTCATATTGTGTTTGGATGATTTCTAATTAATTTATATTGTTTTCAAAACTGCAGGCATTGCACATACACATGATCATATTGTCTTCGAAAGAGTAATTGTGATAAGAAACTTAATTTTTTTTAAATTACATAGAGAACCGGGTACGTTTATGGTAAGAACAAATTTTCTTATATTTTTGTGATAAGAAAATTAATTATTACTATAGATCATATGTTTACCGGCCACTATATGTGGTTAGATTATTACTACGAAGTATTAAAAAGCATATCATCTACCTACATGTATACTCTTCTACTCTACATTGACATATTCTTTATACCTAATGATAATGTTCTTATAATATGCCAACAATTTCTTGATGTTTAGGTGCGGAGTAATAATCACCAATATTTTAATAATTCCTTATTGCTAAAACTCTATTCGTTTTATATGAATACATAGTTAGTTAGCTTGATGAGTCGTAATAATCACAAGAAAATAAGAGTTTATAGTTAAGAACAAGTTCGTCGTCATATTGTGGAGTTATAAAAGATTGAACATCGACAAACGCATAAATTCAAGAAACATAATATGAGTCGTATTCTATTTTAAAAATAGAGGGAAATAATACATGTGACAATAACAAAAAATCAACACGTTTTTACTCGCAAATTATAGTGATCTTTGTAACTTTTGTAGTATTTATTGGGTTTACTTAAAATTGTATTAAGAGATTTCTTCAAAAAAAGAAAAAGAAAATTGTAGTAAGCGATTTATAAAAATATAAATTAAATCACATCTTATTTATTAAGTTGATTATCGTAATAAACCAAAAATACATTAAGGTTTAATGATAATTGCAATTATATACTTCCTCCGTCCCGGTAAGCTATTGTCCTTTGTTTTTTGGACACTATTCATAAAGGTAGAAAATCTTTAAATTAATTCTCATCCATCATTATTGATTTTAATGAATATTATTTCATCTTTTTTCAACTTAAAAGTTAATATTAACTCAACTTCTTATTCTTTCTTCCAAAGATAAGAATTATTTAAAGAGTTGTGAAAAATATTATTTTGCATTCACACATATAATACAGAAATTATAATTCTGGCATAAGTATAATTTAGCAACTTGGTAATAAAAATAATAAGTATAGAAGAGATTATATACAACAATCACATAAAACCAATTAACTAAAAGATATTAATAGGTTTTTTTTTTTTTTTTCAACTTTTAGTATGCTCTCATGCAAAAAAGGTGATGTTTCAAGTGTACAATCATTTTCTTTATCCAACACCAAACATTATGCACATTCGGTTACCTATTTACAAGAACGATCAACATGCTACTCTCTAATACTTCCTCGGCTTTGGTTTAAGTCGTATTTCCTTGATGTTTTCTCCCTAATCATAATTTCCAATGCAATATCACGCAAAGTGACCAAAACGGAGCTAAGTAGTCGTCCCTAGAATTACGTTTTAATTAAGGATAAGTACTTTGAAGCCACTGATCAGCTATGACCCGGGCAACTCCCGGACTTGAATAGGTAGAATACGATTTCACTAAACAGATGTAGCTATCTAAATCATAACAAATATATTAAAAACACTATATTAAATTTAGGATAATTATTTTTATTTTCATTATATTTATGAAGTGTTTTATTAAAGATGGAGACTCTCAAATATTTATATTAGATAGCCTTACAATTGTCGTTATAATGAATGATTGTATTATATTTTCACACGATAGCAACTAATAGCCTATTTTCATTCATTTATAGTGTCTTCCTGTTATAGCACACCTTTTAAATATGCAAGTTATCAATATACAATATTTAATTATCAAAATAAAAAATACGGAGTATCTTTTTTCAAGTTTATTAATTAATTTGGTTGAGCTTTATGTTATTGGGCTAATCTTACGTATGAAATGGTCTTATGCAATAATTTGAGTATACATTTCATTATGTCGTTTACTCTTATATTTTGAGAGATGTTGAAGATAGAAGGAAATATCTTGAAAAGTGAGAATGACGTATAAAATAAAACAGAGGGAGTATCATAGTAGAGTTAACACGAAGTATTCAAAAATTATAAATGTCATAGGGTGATTTTATGTCACATCAATTTTGTATGGTGGAGTCTCAATGTTTCATTAAAAAACATTTAAGTGGGTCAATTTCGTTTCAGCTCAAGTTTATTGGGTTGGGTCAACATGTTCATGCTAAACGGCAAAACACATGTAAAAAGTCGGTGTAAAATACCATTTTGAGCAACAAACTCGTGAAAAATATTTAGAAACTATTGTTAGGATATGACCCGGGCAACGCCGGGCTTGAACACTAGTATACTCGTATTATGGAATAAATCTCGAGATTAGAGGAGATAATTGAAAATGTTGAATTATTGAAAAAATCTCAACAAATTTGGAAAAGATAATTATTAATCATCATATGTTGGATAATATATAGAATATTCCAATGCACATTCCATTTTATGCCACTAATTTGATATGTTTTCGGTTTTTTCATGATTTTATTTCAAGCCATTGACTATAATAATTCTTTATTCTATGGCATGAATTTATTATGCTAACGTTTTTATGATTTTTCTTTTATTGCTACAATTAAGTATTAGCATCTTATGCTGCCACATAGAATTGTAATGTAAAAATAGGATGCCACGTCGTTTTTTTGGCTATTGCATTAGAGATGTATATGATATGATGATTCTGTATTCTATGGCATGGATTTGTTATGCTGACGTTTTTATAATTTTTCTTTTATTGCTACAATTAAGTATTAGCATCTTATTAGCTGCCACATAGGATTGTAATGTAAAAATAGGATGCCACGTCGTTTTTTTGGCTATTGCATTAGGGATAAATATGATATGATATGATATATGATTGTCAAAAAAAAATTCTAATTCCTCACACTTGGAGTTGGCAGCCGACATTCTTATCCTTTTCTCTCTCTCTCTCTTTCTATACTCTTTTCTCCATCATCAGATTTATTACCAATTGTACAAAAAAAAAAAGATTTATTACCCAATCACCATCTTTGAATTGATTTTCTATCATATTAATTTGACCACTTGTCTAAAAGCATACACACTTTCCTCTTGAAATGGATTAACCGTCCCCACCACTTAATCCACCTGTTCAAGAAATTCAATTAATACATCACAATATCCTTAAACTCGGTCAAACCGGTGATGAGTTCGATGATTGGGTTAAATATTCTCCCACCCCATCATTCAAATTCAGTCACTCTAGGTGTAAGGTTAAACTTGTTTGCTTCTCTAAAAGCTTTGTCCAAACAATAATATATGAACTCGTCTTGTTCATATATCATGTCAGGGATGTGTATAACCTCAAAGTTAACGAAACTGCCTTTCTCTCATCAAATATGATGGTTTTTCTTGATTCAATTAAATTCAGAAAAAATGCGGGCTAAGCCGATAATAGCGAGTGAGTTGTCTAATTTCGTCGCTCTACACAATCGAATCTACTATGATCTTCTCCGGGGCGCTGATATCCAAGAAGACATGTTAGATTTTTTTTAGATCTGCTACGTAACAGGACCATCGAGAAATCGCAAGTCATCAAGATCCATTTCGCTCTAATGCACGAGAAGGACCGTGGAGAATTTTTTGTGTAGTGTGACAGCCTCAGTAGAAAGTATGGTAATTTGTCCAGTCTTGACTATGATTTGGCTAGAAAAAATGAATTTTGAAGATGTTTGTGATTACCTGAACCTGCATTTTACCTCAACAAAAACAAGATACGGACAAAATCTCTAACAACCCGGATTATAAAACAAAGGAAAAACGTATAATAAAAGAAAAATTAGAGTATAACACTGATAAAAGGGTCAAGGTGGCGGAAACACCTGACCAATCTGGTTTGCTACTAAAAACCCAAAACCGAACTAATACATTATTCAAAGGTTCTCAAAACATAAAGCAAAGTCCTAATTTATTATTCATCTCGCCGCACAGTACTTCCCCAATAAGATATCATCCAAACAGCAAAGCATCTGAACAACCTGAGAATAGGGGTCAACAATCAGTCGGGAGTAACTAGATGCTCTACCAGTCATGTTTACAATAATTGAATATAACTAACAATCATTAACAATTGAAATGTAAAACCAGTAAACATGCGAGACCATCTATACTCATGAAAACCCAATACAGCTTACCATAACTTTATCAACCTTAGACGGGTACAACAATGCAAATCTAGACCGTATGCAACCACTAGACCATGTACACTTACAACCAAAGTAGCACACGACCCATAACAACTTAAGGCACAATGCTAGCATTAAAGCATAGCGAACATGGTGACACACGATCCACATCAACAAAAGGCACAAAGCTAGCAACAAATCATAGCGAATAGAGTGAACGCCCTCCAGAGCGTATAACCACTGCCTCTAACGTGCCAGAGCGTTTAACCACTGCCTCTAGCTGACCGAGCGTATAACCACTACCTCCATCGGTGCGGAGCGTATAGCCACTGCCTCCATGGTACTATGTATAGCGTATAACCACTGCCTATATGTCTAAGACCTGGCCAGACCTCTCGATGCAATAACTGTAATACTACGGATTTTATAGGCTGGTACTCGACCGAGTATTGCCTACTCGGTCGAGTAAAGTGTGTTGAGTATTCTGTTTGGCTACTGCCCAGGAATACTCGGCCGAGTATGGGGAATACTCGACCGAGTAGAAGGTACTCGGCCGAGTATACTCTATACTCGACCGAGTATCCGGTTTGATGGGTAATATTTCAGCGGTTTGATTTAGGAATGGTTAGGGTGTTATATATTTCATTAATCAGTTTCTAATTACGTTTTACAAAACCTAAAACATCATACGACGCTCTAATCATTCTGAATCTCTCCTCTGTGTGTGGGCAATCATAAGAAATCGTATTCATTCCTTTAATTCTTCGTCGGTAAGTCCTTATTCTCATGTTTAATGGTTGATATTTCTAGGGTTTGTCTTTAATTATGAATTGGGGGAAATGGGGTTTTGCAATTAGTGATTGTGTTATGTGATTGTTGTTTAGGGAGAGACTTCGTAGAGGAGCCGTTCTAGTTTGCTTGCTCTCATTCATTGTTGTTGTGCTAAGGTAGGGTTTCCCTACTCAGTTACTGTTAATTGATTTAAGATTGTGAATATATTGTGTATGATTGTTGTCTGCTGATCATCGGAGTGTTGGTGTGGTGGTGGTTGTGACGATGTTGTGATGGTTGTGGTGGAGTCACTTGCGGGAGTGGCTTCACGCCCTAGTTCGTAATCCGTGGAGCCCGTCACGGGAGGGGATGTGCACATTAAGGGACAGGGTTATCGCTCATTGATGAGTAGGATTTTGGTGGGGATTGGATGAGGTCCCCCACTGGCGGCGTGGGCTACCTATTGCGATGGGTAGTCTGGCAGGGCTACACACCTCGGTGTGTAGTCGGTTACTGTGTGAGATCGGGAGACCAGGGATGGAGGATGATTAGCTGGTTGCTTTATACACTTGTCTTATTTTAATTATGCAGTAACTGACCTCGTGTTGTGTTTTTTAAAATCTGTGGTGATCCATGCAGGGATGGTGAGCAGATTATGATAAATGATACGCTTATTTGAGCTTGGGGCAGTCATGGGAGAGTCACCACGCTGGATTAGATGCCACCACCACGAGTCTTAGTTATTGTTCTGGTAGTTGTTAGCATTTGGATATTTCTTTTATTGGATTTTGGAGACAATGTAACTTTTATACTTTCCGTACTTTAGAAAATGTGTTGGACTGTTGCTTTTGATATGTACTAACCTCAGGCAACCTAGATGGTAATAGCCTTTCATGCTGGGGTAGATCTGATAAGGTACCTTGGTATGAGGGGGTGTTACAAAGTAGTATCAGAGCCGACGATTCCGACACCTAAAACTAATGAATCCAATGAACTTATGGAGTCTAAATAAAATGAACCCGGGGAGAGTTGTTTGGAGCTATCGCAAGGACTTGGGAGACGTCATGAAATCGCACTATGGCCCTCACAAACTCAAGTCGGTCACCAGGGGGAATTTGTTGTGTGTTTATTTGATGCATGTGTGTGGTATGTAGAGGTTAAATGGTTGGAACATGTGGTAGAAGGTGTGATGTGTGAAAATATGTGAAGGACATTGTGAAATTGGTAGAAACACATGGTGAAATTGATGTGTGAAGTCGGTTGAAATGGTGTTGACATGAAATGTATTGGCATGTTGTGTGTTTACTATGTGGCTTTAAGACTTATGACGTAATATGCTTAACTTTGGGTAGAAAGGCATGATAGGATGTATCCTTGTACTGTTTGTAGCTCGTTTTTGCATGACTCGGCCGAGCATGGCAGGTACTCGACCGAGTAGGGGGTACTCGGCCGAGTAACCAAGCACTCGACCGAGTGTTGTTTGGCAGTGAGTAGCAGTAGCTACTTGAAGTGTTTACTCGACCGAGTATGTTAGCATACTCGACCGAGTAGAGCATACTCGACCGAGTATGTTTTGTGTGATTTTGAAGTTGGCTACTGGAGAAGATTACTCGACCGAGTATCAGTGATACTCGACCGAGTAGTCTTTACTCGACCGAGTAGTCTTTACTCGACCAAGTAGTCTTTACTCGACCGAGTATCGCTATATACTCGGTCGAGTGCTTCTTTGGCGGAGGGTCGTTTACATTTTGAGCCGTAGGCTTTTGTGCTTACGTTTCTTTACTTCTTATCAGCTCAAAATGCCGCCAAAGAGGACCGTCGCGCAAATCCAAGCATCCGAGATGACTATCGACGAGATAGCTCGCATGATCGAGCAACATGAGGCTCTTCTTGAGGCTCTTAAGAATGTGGGTAAAAGTGCGGAGAAACCTGTGGATGCTACCCAACTTAGCATCATCATCGCCCGCTTTAACCCACCTACTTATGAGGGCGTCGGGGAACCCAAGTTGCTCGAGAACTGGCATCGTGAGATGGAGAGTCTCATGGAATTTGTTAAGTGTCCACCTGAGATGATAGTTGAGCAGGTAGTGTACGATGATACTCTTATCTATAGTGATGAGATCACCCCACCTTATGATAATTTTTTTTATGTGGGACAGTTCAACTATTTATACATAGTATATTCATCACACCTACATTATTTTTCAATGTGTGACAAATTTATTAACTAAAAAGTACACAATTTTTCAATGTGTGTAAATTATACGAAATCTATATTCTAATGATAACATTTTTTTTTACCAGAAATCTAATTATATTATTTTCGTAATTTTTTTTAAATAAACATATTATAATATCAGTAATATATAATCACCTCTATAAATATTACGTGCTTAATATTTGTATGTTATTGTTTGTATTATTACAATAATTGAGAGACTCGAAAGATTTTGTGTTGATACCTAAGTTCCAATGATGACTCTTATTTATAATTCACCCTACTTTATGATAATCTTTTGATATGAGACAATTTACCTTATGACAATCTTTTGATGTGCGATAATTCAACTATTTATTCGCATTATATTCATCAAACCTACATTATTTTTTCAATGTGGGACAAATAATATACTTAGAAGTACACCATATTTTTCGCACCTAATTCGACACCCAACCCGATTTGATAATGAACAAATACTATACTATTTATTAATATCCAGACGTTTTTTTTTTATCATAATTAAAATATGTGCAAATGATATAAAACATATACTCTAATGATAGTATTTTTTTTACCACGATTCTAATTATATAATTTTCATAATTTTTTTTACGATACTTTTTTTGCCAAATGAAATGTATAAGTTTTTATATAAGTAAAAGTTATAAACATCGTCACTTTAATATAATATAGAAAATTATATCATATTGTAGAGAGAATGATACAAACTCTTAAGAGCTCTCTAAGAAAATTTAAAGACTCAAAAGATTTTGGGTTGATACCTAAATTTCAATGATGTCTCCTATTTATAATCATAGAATCACCCCATCTTATATTAATCTTTCGATATGAGACAATTCTATTATTTATATGTCATATAACATCTATTAACATTCGTAAGGTTTTTTTTTTCTATTTTTTATCACAATTAAAATATGTGCAAATAATATGAAATTTATACTCTAATGATAGCATTTTTTTTTACCATCAATCTAATTATATTATTTTCTGCGAAAGTGATGATTAGCCCCCATAACTTTAGCCAATTGTGAGATTAGGCTCCATAACTTACAAATGTAGTAATTAGGCCCATAACTTTGGCAAAAAGTGAAATCTAATTAGGCCCCATAAGTTTTATTATATACTTATTGATGGGGCATATTCTGCACCCGCTGACCGAGTCAACATTTTGAGCTAGGTCAAAGATAAAAGACAGCAAGTCAACATATTAACAGCCTAACCGACGCAGCCAGTCGGCCTGTCACTTGGGTCTCGGCTCGGCAACTAGCCGGTCGAGAAGCATATCCGCGTACTCACATCCAGTCCCCTCGGCATGAAGTCAACCAGGCCTGCCGGCCTGCCATGGGTCCCTCGGCCGAGGGTAAGACAGTCTTTCCACCTGCTACGACCACTTGGCCACTTGGACACTACGTGACAAAAGGTGAAAGTCTATAAATACTCATCATCTCTCATTGAGAAAACGATCCCAAAAACTATCAAAATATCATCTTAATCTGGTATAAACTCACTTATCTCTCTACAATATACTTTGCCAAGTTAACACACAACTTATCTCTTTAAGTTTACTGACTTGAGCGTCGGAGTGAGTACGCTCGGTACCAAGCCGAGCCCTCAGTTTGTTCATCTTTACAGGAGAGAGTGAAAGGAAGAGACGAGCAACGACATCATTCTACAAGTTTACGTGGTCACAATCCTGCTTCGGAATTACACCCGGAACAATTGGCGCCGTCTGTGGGAAAGATACTAAAAGCTAGTCACCTACCTTAAAAAAAAAAAGAACCAAAACCATTCAAAGAGCTAAGAAGATGTCAAAACAACAAGAAACTGTGATTGAAGGAACTGCATTCTTCCAGGATGACACGTTCCCTAATTCTGAGATCGGGCAGTCCCCCACCGGCCGAGTCACTGAACCGGCGTATGGGATGCCGAAAGAGCCAGAAACACCGCTGTCTACCGACCAAGTCACCGTCATAGGACATGTGGTCGATGCGGCCAAATTGAAGTTATTCCTGGACCTAATGGGTAGTACGCCGATCACCCCTGTCACGACGACGGTGACGGCAGCGCATCCACAGGTGACCAGGGTCCATAAAGTGACTCCGAACAACTTGCCCGAAGCGATACAAGGAGCTGGGCATGCTAGGACGCCTGCGGAGCCCGTGGTGCCAGTGGCAGACCTAAGTCCTTCCCCCACTCGCGGGAGGACAGCGTCGTCGCGGCAACAACGAGGCCCGCCCCGAAGGAATGAAAGAAGCCCGACTAGGGTTACGAGTCGGATCAGAAGCCCTTCCCGCCAGAGGGAGAGAAGCCGGACTAGGGTTGCGAGGAGCCGATCGCCGCGTGTCATTCGACACGTGGTCAGACAGCCCCTCAGTGCCTATGTCCTAGAGGTCCCTGTGCCAACTAAGCTGAAGCTGCCGCCCATATCATACAAAGGGGATAGCGACCTGACCGACCATGTCGAGGCTTTCGAGTCGTACATGTCGGTATGGGAGCAGCCCGATGAGGTGTGGTGCCGAGTCTTCCCAACGACCCTGCATGGGATGGCTCAGAGTTGGTACAAGGGGCTACCTAATGGCTCGGTATACTGTTATGCCGACCTGAGGGACAATTTCATAGCCCAGTATGCTTGCAACAAGCGAAGGGCCGTGGAGATATCAGATCTCCTAACTATCCAACAGGGGGAGGACGAGTCCCTCCGAAGCTACGTCAAAAGATTTGACACTAAGGTTCAGCAGATCCGTGAGCTGAACACCGAACTGGCGGCCTTCGCGCTGATGAAAGGCCTCCCGAAAGGCGAGTTCAAAAACGAGCTCATCAAGTGCGAAGATCTCAACTTAGACTCCGCCAGAAAGATAGTCGACCGAGCCGTAAAGGTGGAGGACTATCACAAGACCTGGGTAGGCCACAGTGAAGCTGGGCACCCAGAGAGGAAGAGCCGCCGGGACAACGTAGATGAAGGTCGCCGTGACGTTAATAGGTCACGGCCTGAGAGATTTAATAGAAAACAGAACTTGGCGGGCGCCGGGGGGAGTTCGGGACCGTACAACTAGAAGCGGTACAGTAGTCTCACCCCCCTGGTCGCCTCTCCAGCCGAGGTCTTCACCCTAAGCAAGAACGACGGACAGAAGTGGGCAAGACCCCCCAAGGCGAGGGGGGAAGGTGACGCAAGTCAGTTTTGCGAGTACCACGGCCACACCGACCATAAAACGGACAACTGCCGCCACCTAAGGAGCGCCATCGAAGAGCTAATCCGAAAGGGGAGCCTCAGTAAGTATGTAGCTGAAGGCCCAGGAGCAAGCTCCGACGGGGCGAATAGAAAATCCGTTTTTCAACGGATGGGAGTGATCCAGGTTGTCATCGGGGGAAACGAGAACGGTGGGTCGGCTAATGGGCACAAACGGCACCTGAATGAGCTTTACCAAGCCATCAACTTTGTGCCCACCACAGCGATCCCCGCTTCCACCATCCCCGATATAACCATCGGAAAGAAGGACTACGAAGGAGTCGTTGCCCCGCACAGCGACCCGCTCGTAGTCCACCTAGATATAGCCAATCACTTGGTCAAAAGGTGCCTGATTGACACAGGCGCCTACACAAACATCATGTTCAGGGAGTGCTTCCTCAATCTCGGTCTGAAGATTGGAGACCTGAGCCACTGCACCAACCCGCTATACAGCTTCTCTGGGGCCGACCTGGTACCCCTGGGGTCAATCAGACTGCCGGCGATGTTCGGCCAAACGGATGCGGCCAAAAATGTTTTATCTGAGTTCGTGGTTATTGACGGTTCGTCCGCCTACAATGTTCTGATAGGCCGGGTCACTTTGAGCGAGGCCGATGCTGTGATGTCCATCCGGGCCCTGACATTGATGTACGTCTCGGACCGGGGGGAAGCACAAAAGCTCGTCTCAAAGGACGAGAGAGATGAAATCGTCAATATCCAAGTATCCGCGAGGGTGCAACATGCAATCCCTCAAAGTGGCGAAGAAGTCGAGAAAAAGGGAAGAGCCCATCCTTACAAAGCGGGAGGGCGATCCGATGAATACTAATGTCGGCATGGTCGAAGGAGCCGAGACCGAGGAAGTGGAAATTGACCCGGGCGCACCGTAATCGCTTCGGTGTCAACCTGGAGCCAAAATTCAGGGCCGATCTCCTAGACCTGAGGAAGAACAAAGATGTCTTCGCATACTCGATTCTTGCCGAGATGCCGGGCGTGAGCCGGGAGGTGATCGTTCACAAGCTGAACGTACTCTCCACCGCTCGGCTTGTCAAGCAGAAGATGAGGAACTCCTCGGCCGAGAAGGATGAGGCCATCAAGGCTGAAGTAGACAAATTGTTAGCGGCGGGCTTTATCATGCCTTGTACTTACCCTGAGTGGCTAGCAAATGTTGTAATGGTGAGGAAATCGTCGGGGGCGTGGAGGATGTGTGTTGATTTTACCAATCTTAATAAAGCGTGCCCTAAATGTGGGGTCATATCCGTATAAAACCCTTAAATTATAGGACTATAACGTAAATATAATATGCGATTTATTGTCATAAACGAAAAACAACAAAGAAACGATAAAGCATAAGAAATAACCTCGGGTCCTTTGAGATGCGGCCTAAGAACAGAAATCAAAGTAGATTTCCTCCTAATCGATACACCCAAGACCGTCTGAGACTATGCCCTTGTGCTAGAAATGTATTCTCTAATTGCCTTGCAATATTGAGAGAATTGTTGTGAATTTTTACGATGTGAGATCTAGAAATTTCAGAGGAAAAATGCCTCCAAAACCCTAATATTTTTGCAAATGAAAAATGATTAGGTTACAAATGAGGAGAGGCTCTCCTTTTGTTTGCTCTATTCGGCCAAACCGTGAGCCCTCATGGGAAGTGGGCTTCCACTTCCTCTTAATTTTAACTCGTGGTCCGGCTCGAAAAATGCTAAATGTATATGACGCGGTTTTATTATAAATCGTCATCGGTTATCGGTTATTAAAGCATCAACTAATAACACGGATTAGTTGAATTATTAATACATGTCCGACAAAGACAATATTGTATAATTAATTCAATATACATCAATTAAATATAATCGTTTATATTCAATTTACGAATTAACCGCTTAATTTGTCTTAGCCATTATTATTTAATCCGTATTAAATAATTATCTCAACATCGCGTTTGACTAATTATTAGTCAATAACTCCGACTAACTGCTTAGTCAACTTTGGCATCAACATGACTGTATTTTCATACCGTCACATCTCTCAAACGTATCCTATAGGTGTGACTTTTAGGGACCAGTTGATCACCGCCATCTGTATGACAGTAACGTCAAACTTATCTAGCAAGCCAACCGTTATTGATAAACGTGGACCAACTGATAATAATACAGAAGTATACCCTTTGATCCTTTTAGAGATTTATAAGTCTTTGCACTAATCGTAGAGGACACCGGCAGAACAAGCTCCCACTTGTCCGTATAAGTGTACGTGCAATGACGTTATCCGCACTCACTGGAGGACACAAGCTCCAACAAACTCCCACTTGTCTGTACAAGTGTATGTGCGATAACCGATTCTCATATTCATTTAAAATTTCTCCCACTCAATGTAAAACAATTTGCGATCCGGATCCGCAAAGGTCGTATTTACAATCGATCCGTATCAAGAGTGGTTTCCCGACTAGAGAGTAACTCAACTGATAAAACGAATTCGTATTCGAGCATGGCCATGCATTTCGATTCTGACTCCTCGAGTGGCCCTGAGAAATATCGAGTACCTGATAAAGGCTGAATATTTCCTTCAACTCGACTCCTTCCGAACTAAGCACAGCATGAAATGACCCAGAAAAAATCTACTTGGCCCCTTGTTACGGATGACCGTGAGAAAGAAACCAAAGTCACCCAAAATCTGCCTTAATCTCAAGAGACAGTCGATAGTCAAAAGAATCGACTCTTAGGATCACCATGGAGGTCCTATCCACGACCGGGCACCGACTGTTATAAAACATTTAGGACTCCACGTCGATGTCACAATTGTGTCCTACGAGATATCCGTATAAATCGCCTCTGTGATTGGTCAGTCAACTGGTTGACTTATGGCTTGTTGAACCCACCATCAACCAACGTCACAAAATAATTGCCAGAGTTATCAGCTCATGTGGGCAATTAAGGACCAAAAATATAATGTTTGTTCAGTTCACTTTGTGGTGTTCAAAATTGTCGTACAATTCCACATGAAAAAACAAAATATATATAAATATCAAAACGATGATGTCGTATAGAGTACAAAAGAGAATGAATCTAATCCATAAAAGAGTACTACAACTCAGGAACACGTTTAATTCCCATGGAATTAACATGCCCTTCATGCTTATCTTGTCGTAATGGTTTAGTGAGAGGATCTGCTATATTATCATCTGTAGCAATCTTTTCTATCACTACTTCCTTTTGCTCCACGTAATCTCGGATTAGATGAGCTTTCCGTTGTACGTGTCTAGACTTGTTGCTAGACTTAGGCTCCTTAGCTTGGAAGATGGCACCTCTATTGTCGCAATAGATGGTGATCGGGTTATTCGAACTAGGCACTACAGATAGTCCATGTAAGAATTGACGCATCCATATCGCTTCCTTTGTAGCTTCAGACGCGGCATAGTACTCGGACTCAGTCGTAGAATCTGCTGTAACACTTTGTTTCGAACTCTTCCACTGATCAGCGCCATTAAGAGTAAAAACGAATCCAGACCGAGATTTTGAGTCATCTCGATCCGTTTGGAAGCTAGCATCTGCAGAATCGGTTGCGCATAGCTTTTGTTCGCCTCCATAAGTCAATGCCCAAGCTTTAGTCCTCCGTAGGTACTTAAGAATGTTCTTGTGACCATCCAATGTGGTTCACCCGGATCTTTGTTGGAATCGACTTGTCATACTCAATGCATATGCCACGTCCGTACGTGTGCATATCATGGCATACATGATTGATCCTATAGCCGAGGCATAAGGAATCCGTGTCATGCGCTCTTTCTCTTCCGGTGTCTCTGGTGCCTGAGACTTGCTCAAATGCACCCCTGGAGCCATAGGAAGAAACCCCTTTTTGGAGTTAGTCATGCTGAATCTCTCTAGTATCTTGTCTATATAAGACTCCTGACTGAGAGATAACATCCGACGTGATCTATCTCGATAGATACGGATGCCCAAAATTCTTTGTGCCTCACCCAGATCTTTCATCTGGAAATGGTTCTTCAACCATACTTTTACCGAAGTTAAGAGAGGTATGTCATTCCCAATCAGGAGTATGTCATCAACATACAATATTAGAAAGACAATCTTGCTCCCACTCGACTTGATATAGAGACATGGTTCCTCGACCGATCGAGTGAATCCATTTTCTTTTATCACTTGGTCGAAACGATGATTCCAACTCCTAGAAGCTTGCTTAAGTCCATAAATGGAGCGCTTAAGCTTGCACACTTTCTTAGGATGTTCTGGATCGATGAAACCTTCGGGTTGTACCATGTACAACTCTTCCTCCAAATAACCGTTTAAGAAGGCGGTTTTCACATCCATCTGCCAAATTTCATAGTCATGAAAAGCGGCAATCGCTAAGATAATCCGAATGGAACGCAAAGATGACTACGGGTGCAAAATTTCATCGTAGTGCAAACCTGGCACTTGGGTGAAACCTTTAGCAACTAGTCGTGCTTTATAGATATCTTGTTGACCTTCCACGAAATGCTTTATCTTGTAAAGCCATTTGCATTGAAGGGGACGAACCTTAGCGGATAAGTCAACAAGATCCCATACGTTGTTCTCATACATGGAGTCCATCTCGGATTGCATGGCCTCAAGCCATAGCTTTGAGTCAGAACTAGTCATGGCACCTTTATAGGTTGCGGGTTCACTACTCGTTAAGAGTAGAATGTCATCTATGTCATGTTCCTCCACCATACCAATGTATCTGTCCGGAGGAATAGAGACTCTTCCCGACCTCCTAGGTTCCTCAGGAATATTAACCGCAGCCGGGATTGAAGGAACCGGTTCCTCCAATGGTTGCTCGGTATTTGGTTCCGAATCTCCGACGATTCGAAGGTTCTATAACTCTTTGCATTCTCGAGAAATTCCTTCTAAGAATGTCGCAAGAGTAATAGCAACAAATACACGTTGTTCGGTTGGCGAATAAAAGTAATGACCAAGCGTTCCTTTAGGATAACCTATAAAGTATGTCTTGACCGATCGCGGGCCGAGCTTATCCTCGTGTCTCCACTTGACATAAGCCTCGCAGCCCCAAACCCGTATAAAGGACAAGTTAGGGACCGTTCCTTCCATAGTTCATATGGAGTCTTGTCAACAGACTTTAGACGGACTTGATTAAGTATTAGAGCAAATGACGAAAGAGCATAACCCCACAATGAGTCGGGCAACACGGTGTGACTCATCATGGATCGAACCATATCAAGTAGTGTTCGATTTCTCCGTTCGGACACACCATTCAACCGAGGTGTTCCGGTGGAGTTAAGCGTAAGGCAATCCCACAATCTTTGAGGTGTTGATCAAACTCGTGAGAAAGATACTCACCACCACGATGCCTGAGCGCAGTGTTTTTAATCTTTCTTCCCATGAGGTTCTGTACCTATTCTGTATTCTTTGAATTTCTCAAAGGATTCACTTTTGTGCTTCATTAAGTAGACATAGCCATATCTACTTAAATCGTCCGTGAAAGTGATGAAATACCTATAGCCTTCTCGTGCGATGATTGACATAGGTCCACACACATCCGTATGTATGAGTCCTAATAGGTCGGCGCAGCATTTCCAACACCTTTGAAGGAAATTCGAGTCATCTTACCGATGAGACATGATTCACACGTGCCAAATGATTGAAAATCAAAGGCCGAGATAGCTTCATTCTTTATGAGTATTTTTCGCGTTTCTCATTAATGTGTCCCATACGGCGGTGCCAGATATGTTTGATCTTTGTCACCAAGCTTTAACTTCTTATTCATTACGTGTAATATTTCGGTGGTCTAATCTAAAACATAAATTCCGTTCATGGAGACTGCCTTGCCATAAATCATATCGTGTAATGAGAAAATGCAAGTATTATTCTCTATTACAAATGAAAAACCAAGTTTGTCAAGTGCGAAACCGAAATAATGTTCTTAGAAAGATGGGTACATAATAGCGATTATATAAAAATAACTCAAATCCGCTAGGAAGTCGGATCACGTATGTTCCCCTCGAGACGGCGACCCACTCGTGCTCCATTCCCGACACGCAGTCCACCTCACCCTTTACGAGGGGTTCGATGTTTCGGAGCCCCCGCACATGATTACACAGATGAGAACCACAACCAGGATCTAGTACCCAAGTTCCGTAACTTGCGTGGTTAATCTCAATCATATGAATAAAAGTAGAAGAAGAAGAAGAAGACATACCAACAGGTTTAACGCGACCTGCTTTTATGTCCTCATGATAAACAGGACATGTACGCCTCCAATGCCCAGTCTTGTGGCAATGATGGCATTCCATGTTATCATTCTTGCTCTTTGTCGCACCTGATGAGTTGCTCGACTCACCAGGCCCACTCTTACCTGAACCCGACTTCTTAAACTTCGCCTTACCTACTGCTAGGTCTGCCTGAGCTTTGCCCTTACCCTTGCCCTTGTTGGACACAACGAGAACATCCTGTTTAAGGCTCCCACTAAACTTCATGTCCTTCTCGGTCTGTACGAGAAGGGAGTATAGTGCGTGAGGACTTTTCTTCAAATCATTCATATAGTAATTGGCTCTAAAGAGCGCAAAACCATCGTGGAGTGAATGAAGCATGCGGTCAATCACAATGTTCTCGCTGATTTTACAATCAAGCGTCTCCGGTTCTCGACATTCTCAATCATCTTTGAGAATGTGTGGGCTAACCGGTTGGCCCTTCTGGAGTTTCGCCTCAAAGAAGCGAGTGGTAAGCTCATAGGTTATGATTCTCGGTGCTTTCGAGAATTCCCTAGTGAGTGTGGTGAAAATCTTGTTTGCACCTTGGGCTATGAAGCGTTTCTGCAAATTGGGTTCCATTGCAAAAATGAGTACGTTTTTAATCGCACCCGCTTCCATGACGAAATCGCTATACTTGGCGATCTCGTTAGCTCCAGCCGTGGGACCTGGGCTTGGCGGGATGGGCTCAATCAGATATTTGAGCTTCCCGTCAGAAATGGCAGCATTCCGTAATGCCGCCTCCCATTCCGCGAAGTTTGATCCATCGATCTTGATCGAGTAGACCGATTCATCCGATTCATGAAGATCCGAAGCCGGGACTCACGGTCAATGTGGCACTTGGCATTGGGTCGTCGACGACGTCACCATTTTGTTATTAGCAGTTTAAAGGGTCGTGTTCTACACTGAAAAAGGAAGAAAAACAAAAACGAAATAAGCAACTCATCGAGGTGATTTAAGTCTATTAAAATTCATTTTAATCGTGTAGACTCATTGCACTTGCATAATTGATCTCCCTCAAGAATAATACAAGTGATCCCAAGACTCAATTTCCGTAAATTGATAAGCCAACTGTTTAGCTAGTTCTTCCGTAAGAACTCTTGGTCGATAGATTTCCGTAAATCCTATCTATAGTCCACCATAATCACAGGATCGTACGAGTGACCATAGTGTTGAGATAAAATAAGTCAATCAGTTCCAACTTACCCGACGTAGAAGGGGTCATATTATGCCTACCGACGAAGAAGGGAGTCATTGGAGTTTGATCTATAAAGACTATTCTCAATTTTTGGTTATACGAGGAAGATCCCATCAACTTAGTTTTAATTCATTTTAAGTGAACTAATAACTAGCATTACGTGAATGAATTAACTTAGGTGATGGCTTAAAATTGATCGTGTGACATAAGAATGTCAAAGAAAACTAACGCGTGACCTCTATATGAGTCAGTTTTCATGCAATTATTAGGTGGTTTGGTTTTAGGCGGAATATGATGCAATCTATCGTTACGATAAAATAAATAAAAGAATGCAAAACGTAAGTAAAAATTCCTAGTGTGGCCTATCCTAGTAAAAAGAACATAATACAACTTTGGAATCCACCGTTGGACCCGAGAAGCTTGTCTTGATGTTCCATCTTTGTCCATGTAGCGGGAGTGAGCATCCGATCTCCATCTTTGGTCTTCTCAAAATTACAATTAAAATTTACAAAAATAAACCTATTTACATTCTAAATAAAAACTGTAATTACAAGGGAAAAAACAAAATGGAGATACGAGATCTCAAAATACAACCAAGACCGTGTTCCATCATTACGGTAACACGTTCTACTAAGGCCACACTAAGTTACAACCGTTTGTAAAAATAAATAAATACGTAATGTAAGCATTCAAAACATTCAAAATAACGATAAATAAAATGCATCAACTAAAATAAAATTTATTCGTGACATAATTCCGTAATTATGTTAAATTTATCCAAACCACCAAAGACAATTAAAATTATGTGATAAAACCGCTTTAATCAACTTAATTTTAATTCATTACAATCCGTTACTTTAAATCGCTTTAAAATAACTAAATGGTACATGAGTGAACCGTTTCACTATCAAGCGAATGCATAAGATCCGTATTATGCACATGTTAAGGCCAAAAAAAAAAAAAAACTCAATTTTTTTTTTTTTCTTCACGTCTGGCCGTGAACAGTACCAAAAAATTTTTTTTTTATTTTTTTTATTTTGAAGCTGATTGCCGAGAGCTCAAAAGGCAAAAAAAATTCCAGCGGTACAAAAACGAGAGCCTCAACAAACAAAACAAGATCGATTTGTTAAAACCAATTGCAATTTAACCTAATCCGTATAGAAACGAAACTACAATTGATACAACTTTAACATATTGCAATAATTATCGATTAAAATTACAATATGCAAAGAACAAAATGAAAACAAAACATCGTCTGATCAGACGGAAAAAGGTTGTCACGGTTTTCAAGAAACAAAACAACAACTACTACAACCGTGTAAACAGGGCACGGTTCCCAAGACAAAAACGCAAACAGCCGAGTGCAAAAAAAAAAAAAAAAAAAATTTCTGCCGAGAGGCTGCCGCACGGTTTTTAAGAGAAAAAATTATCGATTCAAATTCGTTTGATGAAAATCACATAGAAAAATTTACGTGGCCTCGCTCTGATACCACTTGTGGGGTCATATCCGTATAAAACCCTTAAATTATAGGACTATAACGTAAATATAATATGCGATTTATTGTCATAAACGAAAAACAACAAAGAAACGATAAAGCATAAGAAATAACCTCGGGTCCTTTGAGATGCGGCCTAAGAACAGAAATCAAAGTAGATTTCCTCCTAATCGATACACCCAAGACCGTCTGAGACTATGCCCTTGTGCTAGAAATGTATTCTCTAATTGCCTTGCAATATTGAGAGAATTGTTGTGAATTTTTACGATGTGAGATCTAGAAATTTCAGAGGAAAAATGCCTCCAAAACCCTAATATTTTTGCAAATGAAAAATGATTAGGTTACAAATGAGGAGAGGCTCTCCTTTTGTTTGCTCTATTCGGCCAAACCGTGAGCCCTCATGGGAAGTGGGCTTCCACTTCCTCTTAATTTTAACTCGTGGTCTGGCTCGAAAAATGCTAAATGTATATGACGCGGTTTTATTATAAATCGTCATCGGTTATCGGTTATTAAAGCATCAACTAATAACACGGATTAGTTGAATTATTAATACATGTCCGACAAAGACAATATTGTATAATTAATTCAATATACATCAATTAAATATAATCGTTTATATTTAATTTACGAATTAACCGCTTAATTCGTCTTAGCCATTATTATTTAATCCGTATTAAATAATCATCTCAACATCGCGTTTGACTAATTATTAGTCAATGACTCCGGCTTAGTCAACTTTGGCATCAACATGACTGTATTTTCATACCGTCACATCTCTCAAACGTATCCTATAGGTGTGACTTTTAGGGACCAGTTGATCACCGCCATCTGTATGACAGTAACGTCAAACTTATCTAGCAAGCCAACCGTTATTGAAAAACGTGGACCAACTGATAATAATACAGAAGTATACCCTTTGATCCTTTTAGAGATTTATATGTCTTTGCACTAACTGTAGAGGACACCAGCCCCAACACTAAAGATTGCTATCCCTTGCCTCGAATAGATAGTTTAATAGACGCCACAGCAGGCTACACTATGCTGAGCCTGCTAGACGCCTTCTCAGGGTACCATCAGGTATTCATGGCCGAGGAAGACATGCCTAAATGCGCATTCATCACCATACACGGCACATACATGTATAAAATGATGTCGTTCGGTTTGAAGAATGCTGGCGCAACTTACACTAGGCTGGTGGACAAAATGTTTCAAAATCAAAAAGGGCGAAACATCGAGGCTTACGTCGACGATGCTATTGTAAAAAGCAAGTCTGACAGCGAGTACTTGGCCGATTTAAGCGAGACATTTTGTTCACTAAGGAAATATAGAATGAAGCTCAACCCAAAGAAATGTAACCGGTGTCCGGGCCGGCAAGTTCCTCGGCGTGCTTGTCAGCGCCAGGGGAATTGATGCCAATCCAGAGAAAGTCCAAGCAATACTAGACCTACCGGAGCCGAGAAATCGAAAGGAGGTTATGACGCTGACCGGGAGAATGGCGGCTCTTGCCCGCTTCATCTCTCGGTCGGCCGACAAGAGCACTCCGTTCTTTACAGTGCTGAAAGGGAATAAAAACTTTAGTTGAGGGGAGCAACAGAGCACGGCTTTCGGGCAATGAAAGCTCACCTTGACACCGCCGACCTGTCCAGGCCGATCTTTGGGGAGACGCTATATCTATACTTAGCGATTACCTCGGCCATGGCGATGCCATAATCGTCGGGAAGAAATAAGCGAATACCCAATTTACTTTATCGCCATACACTGGAGGCCGAAAGGAATTATCCACTAATCGAAAAGCGACCCTCGCCGTCGTCGTTGCCGCAAGGAAGCTGATACCCTACTTCGACGCACATCCCGTGACGGTCTTAACCGACCAGCCATTGGAGAAAGCATTAGAAAAATTCGAAAAATCCGGCGACTTATCAAATGGGCGGTGGAGCTCTCCGGCCGGCATTCGGTACAAACCGAGGCCTTCGATAAAGGAGCGGCGCTTGCGACTTCCGGCCGAGTGCACTTATCAAGAAGAATCACATCCCGGTGTGTGGGAAGTGTATACCGACGGGTCCTCCACGCGAACAGGCTCGAGCCGGCATCCTTATCATCAGCCCTAACGGGGACGAGTTTGAGTACGCCATAAAGTTTACCTTCTCGGCCTCAAATAACGAATCCGAATATGAGGCGGTGATAACTGGAGTCGAGCTAGCTAGAGCTGCCGGGGCGGAGCATGTTGTGTTGAAAACAGACTCGCTCTTAGTGACTAATCAAATCAGAGGAGAGTATGAGACTCGAGACGATGGGATGGTGAGGTACCTGGAAAGGGTAAAAGCTGACACCTCAAAATTGAAATCTTTCCAAATACGGCATCCCAGTGTGCCGAGAACAACCGAGCCGACGCTCTCTCAAAACTTGCCAGTTCAAGCATCAAGAATGTCAGTCGAACCGTGCTAGTGGATATCAGAAATGCTAAAAGCATCACTGAGACCGTCGGCATGGTGGGCGACATCGAAGCCGAGATGACGTGGATGACTCCGATAATGAAATAGAAGCTGACAAAAGAGTTACCGGAGGACCGCAGTCTCTCTCAGAAGATAAGAAGGATCGCTGCAAGGTACTTGGTGTTCGAAGGAGAATTATACAGAAGGTCCGTGATAAGACCACTCTTGAAATGTGTCGGCCCGGTAAGACGCGAGCTTATCTTGTGACAGAGATTCACGAAGGCATCTGCGGACACCACATGGGGGCGAGAACGCTAGCCCACAAAGCTCTCCGAGCCGGCTACTTCTGGCCTACCATGCTGAAAGATTCCAGAGCAAAAACCAAGAAGTGCAAGAATTGTCAGATGCATGCTCCGGTAATACATGCACCTTCCCGAGACCTGCAACCGGTGCTTAGTCCCCTTCCATTTGCACAGTGGGGGATGGATTTACTAGGACCATTTCCGACGGCCCCCGGAGGAAGGAAGTACCTGATTGTCGCCGTTGACTACTTCATCAAATGGGTCGAGGCTGTCGCGGTACCTGCCAAGACCACGGCGGCCGTAAGAAAGGTGATTTGGGAGAACGTCATAACCCGTTTTGGGTTACCCCAAGTCATTGTATTTGACCACGACCGAGAGTTTTGGAGCGACATGGTGATGAATTGGTTGGAAGAGCTCGGTATCAAATTTGCATACTCCTCCGTCTGCCACCCTCAGAGCAACGGGCAGGCGGAAGCAGCTAACAAAACAATCCTAAACGGGTTGAAGAAGAAGGTTGAAGATCTAAAGGGCAGATGGGCTGATGAACTACCCGGCGTCCTGTGGTCCCTTCGGACCACAGAGAAAGAAGCAACAGGGTACAGTCCATTCCACCTAGTCTATGGATCTGAGGCCGTCCCGCCAATTGAAGCGGCGGTGCGGACATTGAACGCAAACCTTTAACCCAGTCGAAAATGAGGAAGGCCTGAGAGCCTCCCTAGACCTGGTCGAAGAAAGTCGAGATACGGCACGGCTCAACTTGGCAGTATATCAAAACCGAATGAGAAGAGCATACAACCGTAGGGTCCACAAAAGGGACTTAAGAGTAGGAGATCTAGTCCTGAGAAAGTCGGCCGCAACCAATAAAGGAAACATCCATGGTAAGATGACGGCCAACTGGGAAAGACCCTACAAGGTGGTTGAAGAAATGAGGGCGGGGACATACCGGCTGACAGACATGGAGGGTGTGCCTCTAATGAGCCACTGGAACACAGACAACCTTAGGAAATACTTTGTATAGCGGCGGAGGTGTCCGAGACCGTTGTGGGCACCCCAACGCGTGATTATATCTTATGAAGAGTGATCCAAGTTTTCCATCGAAATGCTTGTCCCCTCCGTAGTCGTACCAAGGTAGACGCCACGGCTAAAGACGGCGATCACCGAATGGCGATTGATACTCGCATGGCGACCAACATGCTTAGTAGACGCCCGGGCAATGGCAGTCACTACAAATGCAGTTGATACTTGCGAAAGCGACCAACATGCTTAAGAACGTATAAGTACAGTTGAGAACGCAAATCTGACTGCCTCGGCCAATCCGGGAGTGGCAGAGGAAGCGATCAATATGTCTATAGATACGAACGCTGTCGAGCCGTAACCTCGATTGCCTCGGCCAAAGCCGGGAGTAACGGGGAAACGACCGATACGCTAACATGTTCACAACAGCAGTTGGGAAGCGCAAATCTGACCGCCTCGGCTAAGACCGGGAGTGGAGGAGGAAGCGACCGACATGCCAACATGTTTAAAAACGTTTAAGTACAGTTGAGATACTGCCTCGGCCAAGCCGAAGGTAAAACGAAAAAGCGCTCAATATGTTTAAAAACGTAAGAAGACAACTGAATGGAGGATGAGATCAAAGCCTCGGCCAAGCCGAAGGCAAATAAACAAAACTTCATTAAAATGTTTACAAGTGAGACAAAGTCGACGGCCGTCCCCATAGGGATAGCCTAAACACAACCTACCAATGTTTAACAAAAAAAGAAGGAACAACAAAAGGTTACAGACATCAAGACATGAAGCGCCAAAAGGGTGGCAGGGAGGAAAAGCTCAATAGTTGGCCCCCGAACAGCTGAAGCTGTCCGAAGGGCCGGGTGAATCTGGTGACGACCGCCCGTCTCCCTATGCTTGTTGCTGCTCGCCACCGGCAGCGAGCAGCGATACATTACCAACAGTGGGCGGCCCAGAAGACGACTTGGCAGCTTCACCTGCCTTTGCCCTCTCAGCCTCCTTCACCTTTGCAGCATGGGCCGCCTTGGCCGCCGCTTCCTGAGCAGCCTTCGCCGTCTTCGCCTCATCCGCGGCCTTCGCCTCCGCAGCAGCCACCTTCTCATCCAGAAGCCTGTCAAAATCTTGCCACGGGAAGGTTCCTTCAGGAAGGAGCTCCTTAATCGCATCCCTGGTAGCATCTTCAGCTTGGTCCCGGTACCGGGCACACATGTCAGGGATGATGACGGTTTTCAGCGTTTCAATGTCCTTCTCTCTCTGAGCAAGGATAGCCTTTGTGTTCTTATGCTCCTTTGCCTCGGCCAGATGCAGGGACTTCCATCTTTCCCTCTGCTCAACCATGGTATTATAACCGCCCTGAAGTTTGTCTCTCTCCTCCCGCAGCTTGGCGACATCAGCCAACACCGACTCAACCTTGGCTCTCTCGGTCAGGACCGCCTTCTCAGCGTCCTCCTTAAGCTTCCGCTCAGCAAGGAAGTCCTTCATGGTGGCCAGGAAGTCCTTCTTCGTCCTCTCGGCCTCCTTCTTAGAAGCGGCAAGCCCAAGCCTAAGCCGTTCGAGCGCAGGAGCTGCTTGAGCCATGAGCTTTTCTTGCTCAATAATATGAGCACCGGCAGCTTCAGCCCACTTCACCAGCCTTTTGGCCAGCCTTATGTCGTCCGCCCTGAGCTGAACGGAAGAAGCCTTCTCGGATGAGGAGTCGGCGGTGACATTTTTATCGCCCGTTTGCACAGACTGCTTCTCCAATTGCCGTTCAGTGAGAACGACGACGCGACGACGGCGATCTATAAAAACCCGGACAAAGCATCCATGTCAACATTCATTGACATACCAGAAAGCCTGTCATCAGGAATGCATAAGGAACCTGCTAAATCCGAGCCATGGGTTAGATCCGTACCAGTCCTGGCCTTCTTGGATTGAGGGTCGGCTGACCCCTCCTCTTTCCCTACCTCGGTAACAGCAGCAGCAGCAGCAGGCGTTGCTTCCTTCCTCTTATTTGAGGGAGGAGGAGCCTCCAGAACGGTGACGTCCTCATCAACATTGACGACCACCTTCTCCTTTTGGACTACGGGGATTAGAGATCGGGTCGGAGTTGACGTCGTAGCCGCCGAAGACATTGCTCTTGGTTTTCGGCGCGGCACGTGTCCGCCAATCTCTGCCTGAGCCTCCCCCACATCCATAGCTTTCAACGCCTGCTCCATTAGTTCGTGCGGGGCCAGTCTGCGATCACGCGGTGCGGCCCTAGGGTGCAGCTCAACAACTCTCCCGTCCTGGTCAAGTCCCAACTTGTTTAGGATGGAGACAGACAGATCCCGGCCAAATCGATCTGCAAAAGAAACAAAGCAGGAGTTAAGCAAAAGAAGTAAACCGAGGCTCAAATACAGAAGCATAAAAAAGCAAAGGTGGGCCTCATACCGACCCCACTCACCCTGGCCGAGGGCCGGTATGAGGCCGACGTGGCAAAGCGGCTCGTCTTGAAGGACGATCTGCGTCGGAGGCATCCATCCCTTCGGCGTGCCATCCTTCGTCGCCTCGAACATGCTCATTGCCCGCGTTTCGTCCTCCTTAAGATAGACCTTCTTGGCATCCATCTTAATCTTATTACGGGAGACATATCTATCATGCTCCCCCTGACTCTCACACCGCAAATTGACGCGGCTCTGGAAGGACCGGGGCAATGGATAGTCTTCCGGAACCTCGACGTATACCCACCGCCCCTTCTAGTCTTTGCAAGATGTCAGCTTGGTGACGGTCACATAACCGGCTCCGTCTGCACGCTGTACCACCTCGTGCCGCCTAGGGTAGTCTGCCGAAGATGGTGGAGCCGGCGGAATAGGTTCACCGTTGGGACCTCCCCCTTAAAGAGACAGAACCATACGAAGCCAATAATTGTCCTGATGGCCAACGGATGCAGTTGTGCCACGGTGACATTCATGGCTTTAATTATGGCCGCGACGTGTTCATTAAGAGGAAATCGGAGCCCATACTCCAGATGTCTGATGTACACGCCGATACAGCCTTCGGGAGGGCAACAGACTGCCTGATCACCCTCAGGAACAATGATTCTATACCCCCTGCCGAAGGAGTAATGATCTTCAAAAAGTTCAGGCCCGGAGACACTAGCGAACTTGTTCGTCCAAACACGATCGGGCTTGATCGAGCAGGCTTCGCCGTGCCACAAGTACTGCGGCCTCTCGCCATCAGATTGGGTCTTTTCATCATCATCATCATCTTCAAAACCCTCCAAAAATTTCTCATCAATTTCAGGAGAAGGCGACTTGCGGCCCCCGAACCCTATCGGGGTGACAACCAGTGGCTCCTGTTCATCAGGATGCGACGGTTCGCCCCCCGGAGTTGAGGTACTAGGCAGAGCATCAGCAGAAGACATGGTGAAACAATTACTTAACAAATAAAATATTGGGGAAGAATTTGTTTGTTTACCTTGAAAGAAAGTGCTACGCCGGATAACGCTTCGAACATTAGAGAGAGAAAGAAACTCTTCGAAAAACTAGAGAGAGAAAATTTTTGAAGAAAATGAAGTTTGCAAGTCAAAATGAGGGGCACACTGCTCTATTTATAAAGCAAAGCCCATTCAGTGGACCAATCAGAGCAAAGCCCATGAAGCGTCCACCAATCAAAACCAGGCCACGTGTCAAGCATGCAGCCACGGAATGTCAATCGACACACAGTAACCAATCTTCTTTGACACGCTCCTTGGTATCTACTCGCCAACGGCCAGCTGATCAACCAAGCTTGGCAGTACCGGCCGGGGGCAATCAAAAGCACACGACACTCTCAACCTTGGTCTCGGCCAGCGCCGTTTCCTTTTCCACATTCGATGTCCATTACACAACCATGTGGAGGGGGGATATGGTACGGCCTGAACAGAACCAAGCCGAGGAAGAAGTTCAACATGCGCAGAATACGCTCAACACTCATCGAAGTTCCATACCACGGCATAAACTACGCTGGGGGCAAATTGATGGAGCATATTCTGCACCCGCTGACCGAGTCAACATTTTGAGCAAGGTCAAAGATAAAAGACAGCAAGTCAACATATTAACAGCCTAACCGACGCAGCCAGTCGGCCTGTCACTTGGGTCTCGGCTCGGCAACTAGCCGGCCGAGAAGCATATCCGCGTACTCACATCCAGTCCCCTCGGCATGGAGTCAACCAGGCCTGCCAGCCTGCCATGGGTCCCTCGGCCGAGGGTAAGACAGTCTTTCCACCTGCTATGACCACTTGGCCACTTGGCCACTACGTGACAAAAGGTGAAAGTCTATAAATACTCATCATCTCTCATTGAGAAAACGATCCCAAAAACTATCAAAATATCATCTTAATCTGGTATAAACTCACTTATCTCTCTACAATATACTTTGCCAAGTTAACACACAACTTATCTCTTTAAGTTTACTGACTTGAGCGTCGGAGTGAGTACGCTCGGTACCAAGCCGAGCCCTCAATTTGTTCATCTTTACAGGAGAGAGTGAAAGGAAGAGACGAGCAACGACATCATTCTACAAGCTTACGTGGTCACAATCCTGCTTCGGAATTACACCCGGAACACTTATAAATTGTATTGATGAGTGAAATTTAATTTTTTTGGTGCAATTTTGGTTGAAAATAAAAAATTGAGTTGAATTTAACTTTTTATCAAAGTTATGGAGCCTGAACTTTGTAATAAGTTTTATTATATACTTATAAATTGTATTGATGAATGAAATTTAATTTTTTTTTTTGGTACAATTTTGGTTGAAAATAAAAAATTGAGTTTACTTGAACTTTTTATCAAAGTTATGGGATCTAATTACTACATTTTTTTAGAAGTTACCTGTTGATGTAATCGACGACAGGCTCATCTTTCCATTGAGTTGTTTTTGTCAACTCGCTCATGTTGACGACGCGTCTGATGCTATAGAATCTGTTGAGGAATTCATCTTCCATACGACTCCAGCTGTCAATTGACTCAGAGTCCAGATCTGTGTACCAGTCAAACGCGATCCCTTTGAGCGAACGCACAAACTGCTTCACCAAACAATCACTTTCTGTCCCAGCATTGTTGCATGTCTCGACGAAGTGGGTGATGTGTTGCTTTGGGTTCCCCTTCCCGTTGAACTGTTGAAATTTTGGAGGCTGATAGCCAGATGGCATGCGCAGACTGTCAATCCTCTTAGTGTAAGGCTTGATGTAGCGTCCACTGCTTGTCGAGCTATCATCCAACTAATACTTGATCGTCTTGGCTATTAACTCCTGCAGCTTCTCTTCAGTGAAGGCACTGATTTCATTGTTTGGCTTTCCCCTGTCATCCTCGCAAACTTCTTTATCACTGTCAACCTCCTTGTCGGTGTCACCATGCTCGCTGTCAGCCTTCCTGTCACGGAGTGCCACCACCTCTTTTTGGAGCTCATCAATTTTCTTGTTCTTTTCTTCATTCTCCTTCATCATCTTTTCAAGGAGTTTATTCATGTTTTAGACGTGCTCCTCAAGAGTATCGCCACTTATCACCATGACTGAAGCAGCGTTAGGAGTTGAGGTTTCTTTCTTCTTTGGCGATGCCCTGGGTTTGCAAGGGGAAGCCTTCTTGTCAACCTTAACACTTCTAGTCTCCTCGCGTGAAGGAGAAGAGGCGGCCATGAGCGCTGTAGAGGCAGCAGCTATGGAGGCGACAGAGATCTTGCGCGACCTAATAGGGACGCTTGCAAAGCGTAGACTAGCAGCAACAGCAGCGTTAACAACAACCTTCTTCGCCATTCCTCTTCCCCTGTGATGTGATATGACGACGTTGTAACTTCTAAGTCTCTTGGCTTCTTTGCGCCAGATGGGCGTGAAGATGAAGGAACAGGCTCTTCAACATTTTTTGACTGGCCCGTGAGAACTAGTACGCGCCTTCTTGCTTTGAGTGGCTCATGATGGATGATATCCACTACTTGCATACGCTTTATGCGAGATGGTATTGCGCTTCTCAAGTCATCACTTACTCTTACTTCTTCATTTTGTTTTGAAGAAGTTGAGAGAGGACGACCCTCACCACTATTCTTCTTGGGAGCCCCTAGTCGACTGAAGACTGTTTTTGATGGATCGCCCAAGCTTTCATGTATTGTGCCCTTCTTATTTGTGCGCAACGAAGGCGTTGATGTTTTGACTTCACTTTCACCTTGATTGCCAAGCCTAGCGAAGACAGAAGTGTGTTTAATTGGAGGACTTGGCCTTCCCATCCTTGTAAATACAAAAGGACGAGACTTTCCTACGGGTGGACTTATTCGATCGAAGACCGAAGATGAATGCATCTTTTCTTCTCCTTCTTCATTTTCTTCGACCTCTTCCACTGTGATGTGCTGAGAAGACGTAGTAGCCCCTTTTCTACGAGCAACAATCTTCACAGGTGCAGGAGACTCATATCCAAGCCCGGGCTTAGTCACTATGAAGCTCCCTTCTTGCTTGAATAGCTCTTGCTGCGCCTTGTTAAGACCATACGGCTCAACTTCTATAACTTTGCCGAGAGGAGTCGGATTTGAAAGTCATATTCAGCCTTCGCCAGTAGCTTGTAAGCATTGGAATCAAATATCTCCTTGTTTTCCTCATTTGATGATTGACTGGATGAACAGACGAAACCAGTTGGAGGAGGTCTCACAATCTTCGTTTGAGATGAACTTGGTAGAGGTGTAATGACTTTGGCGACCCATTTCTGCTCCTCAAAAGTATCGCCACTTATCACCATGACTGAAGCAGCGTTAGGAGTTGAGGTTTCTTTCTTCTTTGGCGACGCCTTGGGTTTGCAAGGGGAAGCCTTCTTGTCAACCTTAACACTTCTAGTCTCCTCGCGTGAAGGAGAAGAGGCGGCCAGGAGCGCTGTAGCGGCAACAGCTATGGAGGCGACAGAGATCTTGCGCAGCCTAGTAGGGACGCTTGCAGAGCGTAGACTGGCAACAACAGCGTTAACAGCAGCCTTCTTTGCCATTCCTCTTTGCAGATGCCAAATTACTGCGCAGCTGAGGAGGTAGCAGCACTAGGGGTACCTTGCATGATATTTGCGTAGTTCTTCTTGGATGGACTGGAGGAGATGCTCTGCTTGATAGACATCTTCTTGTTATGGCAAACTTGATTAAAACGGCAGTAGAGATGAGAGGTAGAGACCTTCACATCGGGTTCACCAAAATTTGTAACAACAAATTTTGTATTACGATAACTGAAATACAAAACAAATAAACAAGTAAATTTTAGGGTCATGCTCATTCATGGACATGATTTACTTAATTATGGACATAAATGACCATTATACCCTTGTCAAACCACTCAAATTACTCAATCCAAAACCACCAAAAAACCACCAAAAAACCACCACATACAACCACCTCCACCCACCAGTAACGTCCACCACAGCCATATCGGCCCCCTTCAGTACCGCCGCACCACCCCCGACCCCACAAACCCGCAGCATACTTGCACGCCACAACCACATCGTCTCCCTGCCGTCCCTGAATCCCTTCCCGTCGCATTCCTAAGACTGCCTCCCTACTGCTCCTCTCCCTCGCCTTCTGACGCCGGCCACAAGTCGTTGCTCTCCGACGTCCTATCAAACCCCCGCCCCCTCCCCACCGCAGCCGCCCTTCCTGTGTTCCCTAATTCTGTTAACATTTTTCAAAATTCTACAAACCCTAATTTCTTTAGCCGTAACTAATTAAATTTCCCTAATTTAATACTCTTATTGTTCATGCATAGTGGAGTGAATTTGTTATTTTTACTTAATCAACATGAAAGATAATCATCTACTCCGTATATAATTGAATCATTTGAATGGAATTTGATGAGTTTTGGGAGGAAGAGAAGTGGAGTGAATTTGGTATTTTTTTTAGAAGGACAAGATTTGAAAAAATAATGATAAAAAATAAATGAATGAATAAAAGTTGTACATAAATGAGCAATGACGAAATTTTATTAATAAATATCAAAAGTACTGTCATCTCTAATGTATATGTCTGATTCTAATATGCCGTGTACGGGTACACGTGAGGGGTGCGCTGTTCTTACTATAATTTCACAATCTCGAATTTTTTGGCTATCCTCCGGTATTTTCTTCTACTCGCAACCAAAAATGGCATCTTCATGCTGCTTCCACCTCCATTCTTTCTCTCCTCAGGTACTCACATTTTCTCACTTTTTTCTTCGTAATCTCAATCAACAACTTTCGCTCACTTCTGAATTGTTCTTCCAAAATGCATGTGTATGTTTTCAGCATTGTATGTTCATCAATGGCGTCGGAATTCAACTCGGATTACAATACACACCATTGAAGCTCAATCAACATAAAAATCACCGCAAACACCTCTTTTTTACTGCTTGTACTACCGATGATTCTACTGTGCGAATTCAATCTAGCAGCGATGATTCTGACCTTAATTCGAATAATCGCTTCAATTTGAAGAAATCAATGGTGGAATTTCAACGAATTGCTAAGTCTCTTCCTCCTATTGTTGTTGTGGTTAGTTTCTTGTGCTAATTGTTCAATTACATGTTCAATTGTTTGTGATTTCGAAGAATTAATTCTGACGTTAATTATTTCAATGTGAAGAAATCACAGGATGCATTTCATCAAGTTGTTGCTTCTCTTCCTCCTGTCGTTGTTGTGGTTAGTTTCCGGCTCGAATAAATTTGAATTTTTATTGAATTTTTTAGGTATTTTTGTTTGTCCAGTGGCGGACATTGCTTTAATTTTGTAGACTAGGGTTTCTCACTAGTGTTGTTAATTCTGAAGTACCAGTTACGATTTTCAGAAATGAATATGTAGATAAAATGTGTTTTGTAGGATTGTAGGGAGTGAATAGGAACGGAATTGTTTTTAATATTCGACTATTAGTCAGGTAGGTAGTGTGATATTAGATTGTTAATCATATGCTATTTCCTTAGGCGGTATAATGTGTCATCTTGGGCAGAGGGAGTAAAGATTTCTTAGGCGGTATAATGTATGGTACCTGGCATTGTAGGGAGTGAGAAGGAACGGAATTGTTTGGAGTGCTAGTCAGTTAGATGCAGTTACCATAGGTTGTATGATGCGAGTTTGTGTTTGCAATATGACGGTCTTTGACGCATTCTTTGCTGAATGCCGAGAGAGTTAACTAACAATAGAAGTGTAGTTAGTGCTCAACAACTTTCCAGTTACTTCAAGCTTCTTGTTTCTTTTCTTTGGAGTAATAGGGAACTTATTACAGGTGTGCAAACATGGTGTTTGTGGATGTATGTTGTGTTCGCACATATGTTACTCCTGAACACGGAATTTTACAATTGGAGCTTCATGATAGTTTTTATGGAGTTCAAAAAGCTTTTTAGGATGGAACTATAAAATAAGCTTTGAGTATGTATTATTGAGAGAGCAAATGACTCTAGTCTATGTGAACACCTTATGCTCTTGGCTTTTTCAGCTTGAGATTGGTTCACAAAGTATTATTTAGGTCAAACTTGTAGTGGACCAGGTATTGAGAATGTTCTGTTTGAGTCAAGAAATAAGACCCATAGGAAGCATATTGTGACAAAGCGTCAAAGCCTTACTTCATGCCGCTAATCCGGTTGAGTAGAATTAGTCTGATGTAATTGTGAAGGTGTTTCAGATCTGAAATCAGTTTCTTCTTCTGAGTTCTGACCAGCTACTTACTATGTGAGGAGGATTTTCCAATGAATAGGATGGAGCATCAAGTAAGGGAACCATATGAGCGAGGATTGTGTGGATTTATATGTTCTTTGCCTTCAAACGTTAATCTTCTTACTCGTATACCTCAGTCAAATGATCAATTACCTTTTTACCTTTTGTCTGTTATATTCAGTCGTATCTTGCGAATTGGGACCCCTATCTCTCAATCATCGTATGCCCTCACCATTATGACTAATATGTTAGGGACACAGAGATTGAATGGCATGTCAAGTAGTTTGTATATACACGAATACATCTATATAAGCAAGACTTATCTGTTCTCTCATAGGCAATTCATTTAGGGCTTGTTTGGATTGGGGGATTTGAAAGGAAGGGAAGGTGAGGGGGGAGCAAGGAATATAAACTCTCTGTTTGGTTAGCAAATGAGTGTTGAGGAAAATGGAGGGGGAGGGATTTGGAGGGAATTTTCCCTCCAAGGCAAACCAAAATCCATCCACCATAGGAATTAGGAAAGATTTGGAGGGAAATTGTATCCAAGCACTTATACTCCATTCCTCCTCCCCTTCTCTCCCCTCCATTTCCTTTCCTCCTTCCCCACTCCCCTCCCTTTTCCTTCTAACTCGGTATCTCAGCAAGCCCTTAACTTAATGCAGAACTTTGCTTTGTCACTCTGCATTTTCCCTTTTGACTAATAATAAGATATCCTTTTTATAGCGTGTACTTTGGTATTTGGTATTGATAATGTGTTATTAGCCTGACATTTCCATTGTCTTGGCATGCATTCAGTTTAAAAAGCAATCAGGTGGTAATTTAATAATTGGATTATGCGTCGCAATAGCGTGCCTGGTAATTGCCATAAGGATTAATGTGGTTAGAAAGCAGAGCAATAAGCGTCCTGGTTCAGTGGCTGATCTTGTTAGACGTGGCCAGCTCAGATCAGATAGAAGAGGCATGTACGACTCTGATCTCTACTATAGCATTTCCTTTCCATCTGAACTTCATTGATTTAAGACTGACGATTAGATCACTACCATCTAGATGTAATACCTTCAGGTGTGGTTAAAAGACCACTCTCACCATCCTTAAACAACACTTTCTCTTGAGATTTTGTTTCTGTTCGTTTAGTGTTTCATATAGGCATGTGCATGATACTGACAACATGTTTCTTCAACTGCAATTAATAGATCAAAACCTCTCAAATATGAAGACCCATTCAATAATCCTTTGGTCAAGGCCGGAAATGGTAACTCTACGGTAGAGATGTGCGGGAAAGTTTATCGAATGGCTCCTGTTACTCTTTCAGAAGAACAACGGGCAATTCATCAGAAGAGGAGGTCACGGGCATATCAGTGGCAACGACCAAAGGTATTCCTCAAGGAAGGAGATCCAATTCCACCCGATGTGGATCCTGAATCAATTAGGTGGATCCCAGCAAATCATCCTTTTGCAACGACTGCCAGTGATATTGATGAAGACTTTGCACAGACCAATGTTTACCAGACTCATGGCGTTCCGTTCCGTATTCAGGCTGAGCACGAGGCACTGCAGAAAAAGCTGGAAGCATTGCAGAGTGTAAGAAATCTTTTAACCATGTCTTAACATGAATTTGAATATATATATTTCTTTTTTATTCACTACATTTATGATTTATCCTTTTAGGAGATTCAAATCCGATCTCTACATTTTCACTTTCGATAATAAATAACTCCACAAAACACTCCCCGTTAATCCAAAATTAATGTCCTGAATTCACATAAATGGTGGAAGTATCATATACGAGTATGATTTTGCTGACTGACGCATGCTAGTGATTCATGCATTCATCTTTGACATACAATTCTTCATGTTCAAAGGATTAGATTTTATCTTCTTTCAGGTGTATACTATTTTGTATGTGTGCGCTTTAGTTTTTGAGCTTAAAGCCGTGTCTCCGTATAGCATATTTTTTGTTTGGGATGAATGGAATGAAGTTTGAGTGGTGTATACCAGCCGTGCTGAAAAGTGGCTAAAGATATCTGTAAAAGAAGTATACTTCCCTAAAAGGTGTGATCTTTACAAAAACTTGAGTGAACGTTTATCAGCCTGACAGTTATGAGCAATATTCTTGCATTCAAGCTTAACGGTCGTTTGTTTACCCATCAAAAGAATGTAGCAATTCTAATTCATAGATTTATGAAAGTAAGAATTAGAAGTAGTTGTCATTTCGACATACGTTGAGCAATATTCATGCATTCATGTTTAAATTAAGCCTGAGAAGTACGTGTAGCTTTCATGTCTATTTTGGTAAATTCGTAGACCAACCAGGTGGCGGTTGTTCATTTTGTTTTCATACATTAGAGGTATAATTTCATAATACAATTGCACAAAGGGAATGTTTGGTGAAGTTGACTGATTTTTCTATCTATGCTATCCAACGTAGTTACTTAGCTTATTGCACTTTCTTGAACCGCTATGTACTAGCTTTTTCGCTTTGAGTACCCAAATGAAAAGAAGCCTCTTGCGATTTTGCGAATTATAGATCTCTATCATATGTAATCTTTCATACTACAATTGGCATCTTTTAGTTTGTAGCTCTGATTTTTTTCCTGCTCAATTGACACGTTCTTTAATAGCAGGAACAAAAACTCAACAAGCTAGGCATTGATCCCGCTAATGCCAAAGATTTTGAAAGAGCATTCAAGACACAATCTAAATCCATTGACCGAGGAGAAGGCCCTAACAATGGGCAAGTGAATGATCCTAAATCTCCCAAGGCAGATCAATCAATTGAGAGCTCAGATGGCAACACAGCTTCTGACCCAGGTCCTTACATGTGTCTCTCGATCTTGGTGTTAAAGCAGTTAAATACTTTACACAGGAATGTATAGAAACACCATAATTTTAAGTTGTTCAATGGCTGTAATTTTTCATACTGGTCTCACTCGCAATTGGCTTTGGACTTGGGGTGGCTACCTGACCAATAATGGCAGTTTGTATTGCTCCGTGGTCGAAGCCAGATAATTCTCTCACAAGGAAATGTTTGCAAATCAAATTTGGGTGTGTAAAAAACACCACCCTTCAATGATTGTCTCGCAAAATTTAGCAGATTCTGTGTGCCTATTTGACTACAAATTGAGAGGACATTTTAAATCTCGCTCCTCTGAGCCTACACTCAGGATTCCCTATGTCATTGTTCCTAATGGTGCTTTGATTATCAGAATCATGTTATTGCAACGTTTTTTTTGTAAAGGTTTGAAGGTCACCATGCCGGATTTTGGGGTAGTCTAACATCAATCTTTTGTGCAACGGCCGAAATTAGGATGCGGCACCTGATTTTTCAGATCAAACAAAAACCAATATTATTATCATGTATTCATGCTCACCGAGTATAAAATTATATCGACGGTCATGGAAGTCGGTATGAAGTATATAAATAGATAATTTAGGGGGGGTTGAAAAAGTTAATGTTCAAAATCCCTTTGTGTACTTCCAAGATTTTGTACCTACACTGAGCCAATGTGAGCAGAAAATGCCTTGGGTGCCAGTTTCGAATCTGGCGAAGCTACCGGAGGAGAGAAAACTGTGAATATAGAGAAAATGCAGGGAATTCCTGTCAACGATACATGATGGAGAAAAAAGATACAAGGAATGAAAACAGATTCAGAAAAAAACAGTATATGATCAACCAGTAAACCACAATATATGATCAACCAGTACAGTGCCCTTCCCATTGTATAGTTTTGCCGGGTTCGGTGACGAATTACTTTTTTTTTTCCTACTTTTTTTCGAACAATGTTGTTTTTGTTTTAAATTTGTGACCTTCGTTTGTATTCTTCAGTCGATACACTACATTTGTTGCTCTCTCTCGGAGCAAGGGTTTCTGACGTCCGGTGTTTTTTACAGCTCTTTGGCTTTTAGCCTTAGTATCCTATTTTTCGGATAAAAAAGGAATCAGAGAAAAATACACAAATCACATTTCAAAATAGAGTTAGCTTATTTTGCTTATACAACTCGAATGAATATTAAGAATACGAGTATATGACATGAGGAAGCCCCTCTTTTCATATTTCATATATAACATAAATAACTTGTTTAAATAGAAACTATTCTCGGCGAATATAATCAGAACAATCAAAATCAAAATGTCTCTCCAAACAAGAACACAAACTTGTTTTTTCGGCGGTGGGTTATGTTGAACAAAACGTTTTCTTCAGCAACAACTTTCCTCACTCTGCCTTAGTCTCTTCAATCTGTCTCGAACCAAAAGCAAAGAACTCGGTGATGACTTCAAGCGGCATACCCTTCGTTTCTGGGACCTTGAAGTACACGAAAAAGAAAGAGACGACACAAACCGCTGCATATATTGAAAATATACCCGCCAGACCAATGGAAGTGAGCATCACGGGCAAAGAGTAGGTCACGATTATGTCACAGATCCAGAAAACCAAGGCACATATCGCGATACATATACCACGGACCCGAGTTGGGAAAATCTCGGAACACAAAATGTTCGGGATGGGTCCGTAACCCATGACAAAGGTGCAGAAGTAGACAATTACACAGGTTGTTGAAATAACGGCATGAAGTACTGAGCCCATACTAACGGTGGAGCTGATCACTAGGGTAACGAGTGAAGCGATCAGCACGGGAATGGTAGCAAGCAGCAGTGACCTGTAACAACGATTTTTTAGTACGAGACTACCACTACAATAACAGAGCCTTATCCCATAATGATACCAATACAACGACCCCTAATAATGGGGTATCTTTTCGTAAGAGATTAAGAAGGTAAAATGTACTACGTAGACAATAAGTCTACATATGTATTCCTCATTTGATTATACGGTTAGTGCATTTCTTTCACATGTAAGATTGTCTCATATACGGAATAAATTTTAATGAAATGCAGGTGACCTCAAATGTTTTCCCTAGGGAGCATAATGAAAAGACGGTAAAAGGAAAGATGACAAGGTCACAAGAACAAATACCTTCTACCAGAGACATCCATGAGCCTCATAGCAACGGCAATGCAAGGAAGCATCAAGAAAGTTGTCAATGCACTGATAAGGAAAGAGGCGGACGTAGAACTGATCCCTAAATCTGAAAGAAGAACTTCCACTCCTGCCTCTTCCAGAATTTGGGGGGTATAATACAAGACCCCATTTATACCAGCAAACTGCCAAGACGTGATGTGACGCATAAGAGAAATACCATATAGATATGTACATTGTAGCTTATACCGATGATAACTGAGCATAATACAGTTTAGTTTAGAATTCTGTTATACTATATTTTGATTTCGCCAACAATGTACACTGATTAAATTTGTAATTTGAAAGAATTAGCGACATTTTCATGAATAATAGTGTAGGCATAAATGAGTTTTTAAGGCACTCAAGGTGGAAACTCGGAAGCCAAGTCAGATATTGTAGAATTGTTACTCACTAGTCACTACAACACTGTAATCAACACATTTTCATGAATAATATGGTGTAGGCGTAAATGAGTTTTTAAGGCGCTTAAGGTCGCGAGCCAAAATATTAGAAATTGTAGATTTGTTACTCATTACGACACTGTAATCAACACATTTTCAGTTGGCACAATAATTTTATTTCCTCGCAGTTTGTAGTCTTTTTCAGTTGTCCCTTTTTTAATAATAAATTCATTCTATATTTGTTTTATTTTTCATGTTTGCGTGCTGATGACCAAAATGTGTCAAGAATTGAATCGAATGACTTCATAATATAATAAAGAAGCGTAACCAATTTAGTGAGTCATATTGGTCGATTCTATCATACTATTAATGACTTGATGTAGTCTCAAGACAGAAGAAATTAACAGAGATGAGATATCTAACCTGCTGAAGTAACTGAATTCCAACTCCGACTATCAAAGCTCGCTTGACACCAGGTTCGAGAAGGGCCTTCCATGTCGATTGGGTAGACTTTTCTGATGGATGCATCACAGCAGGCCCAACTGGATTTTGATCCAACAGCTCCTTTGGGTAGAGAGCAGGACTACTCAGAAGAGCCTGAATATTTCCCTCACCGCCAGTAAGTGACATAATAGAACCACGAATGGATGGCGCCCCCCCTTCGGGATGAAGATACATTCTTCTATATTCTGTAGTTTTATTTCCATCTTGATCTTCTTTCTCTTCTAATGTATACGCTAAATGCCATCCACCGCCAATGTCAGTGCTACTCACAGTTTCACCAGCACCTTGGATAATGCTTCCACGATTTGAAATTAAAGGAGCATGCAAATCACCATCGAAATCGTCCTCTTCAGGATCAGCCGGGTAGTCCTCAGCTTCCCTTAGCTGGCTTTCTTCGTCCGACTCATCTTTATGAGCGTGAGCATCAGCTGTACTTAACATGCTGCCAAAATTTGGCAAGAATGCACCTATCATGCTTCCTTGACCAGGAAGCTTTTCATGGACACTGTCGAAGAGAGTCACGATAGAGTCTGGTGCCACCATGCTTCCATGGCGGGTCGTAATACCAAGAGCACTCTGCCCAGTGGTAGCTTTTGCAGTCCAGGAAAGTTTTTCAGTTGATCCAAAGATCTTGATTTTTTCATTATCAACGCCCACATCCTGATCCTCTAGTGCTGGTTCGACGATATACTCTTCTATTGAGGTTTCACCTCCAACACCAAGGCCTTCAACCAGCAAAGCTAATTCACCTGAAAACATAACCTCTTGTGTCAGCAAGTAATCTACCAGACATAAATGATGGCAAACAAGTAATGGCAGGTTGTGGAATGAGGAAATGGTGGTAGGAAAAAAAAAGTTTTTAGCTCTCTTTCTTACATCCAAACTTGAGGATGATCGCAATACACTAAGGGTCCGTTTGGATACAATTTTAGGAGGGAAGGGGAGGGGAGGGGGAGTGAGGGGAGGTGAAGGGAGGGGAGAGAAGGGGAGGGCAAATGGGATGTGGGTGTTTGGATAACAAAAATTATAAAGGGAAATGGAAGGGGAGGAAGGAGGGAGATGAAGAATGGATGGAGGATTGAAGGATGTTGGTGGTATAATTAGAGTCCAAATAATGTTTTCTTTCCAAATCTTGCCACCCTTGGAAAGATTATAGTTTGTTCTATAGGAGGAAAAATAAGTCCTCTCATTTCTCTCCCCTACCATTTCCTTTCTCTCATATTTTTTATCCAAACAAAGAAAATTAAATCCCTCCATTTCCCTCCCCTCCCCTTCTCTCCAATTCCTTCAATCCAAATGGACCCTAAAGAAACAAAAAAGTTCATACAAGTCGTAACATGTTCAGTTATGGAAGGGCATACTTTTTGTTCAACTATCAGCATATGCCATGTATAATTAAATCCAATAATGTTGTGTAATACATGATTACTGTTGAAAGTTAACTGCATATCGCATAAAGTATGGAGTACAAAATTATCGTAAACAGATTAGTACATATTCATAGAAGAGAAATAATGTAGAAAGTATGGACTATGGATAGAGACAACATTCATATTTCATCATATGAATGCCAAACATTCCATCGCTGGCTATGATGGTATATGGAAAGAAATCAGATACTTTTGGTAAAATCAAAGAACCTTCAAACAGAAAATATATTAATTCAAGCAGTAAATGTCACACGTGAAGCGCACAAGGAAGTAGGACAAGTGTATCTCAAGCTCCCATCACTCGCATGCATTGCGCGTAAAGAGTACATAGAACAAACTTTCTGAGAGCACATGTTCATGATGTTTTTCAGCACTGGACTTAAGGGGTTGGTTCATGGCTCAAGCTTGCGAACCTAAACCAATCCTGTAGAAAGACTTCCAGATACATGCAATGCCTATGTTTATTAGTTACGAATTTATGGTTGTGTTTTCATTCATTGTTAGTGTGTGAAATTGGAAACATTTAGTTTGTGCAATCAAATGCATTCCTAAGCAAAGTCAGTGCATGTGAAAATTGACACGAGTGGTTTGGTGACGGAACTGAACCATGTGTGTTTTGGTATTGTTTTACCCTCAAAAGACACATCTTTGCAAGTTCTAGCCAATACACCTCATCAAAATAGCATTGGAACTTTACGACAAATCATTTTTTGAGAAGTCTTTACTACCAAGAGTTTTTCGCATGCTATGCTGACCTTTTGCAGTTTGACCTATCAAGAGTCATACAGAATATTAAACCATAAAGTCGATTTTCATGAAAGGGTGTTTTTTTAGTTTTCTATAGAACTAAAGACTAAATTACCTAGCTTAACGCATGTGTTGTTCCTGTTGATGAACTACTGGTAGCAGGCACTCTTTACACAACTAAGTTCAAATAACAGAAACCTCACCAGTGCTACAAGGTTGTTTAATGAAACACTTTGTCTAAATACACGATAGTTAAAAAGGAAAATGCTACATGGAAATACAGTATCATAGGTTGCCATTTCAACACTAATCCAACTCACTAAAGATGTTTCGGATGTACGAACAATTCAGCACATTTTTGTCATATCTGATAAGACCTGGATCCTGATTGATACTATAATGAGATTAAAAATAAGGCACTAGGTTTCTGAAGAAACGGTCTAGCAAATTGAAAACGAATGCAATCAAATCAGGAAAAATTCATAGAGCAACTAAGTTGTAATGACAGGACCACACAGTCATCAACCAAATTTTTCAAAACAAAGTTTGCTTAAGATGCAGGTCTGTAATAACTACGGCCTACGGGGGTACATGATCATTAAACAGCATAAATCATGCAATTAAAGATATGTTTTGATTCGTAATAGTTAACAGTTCATCTATTCAGTTTCTTTATTAAGTGACATCTTATCAGGAGGAAGAATATCGGTGAATTACTGCATGCCAATAAGGGTTTAAATTTTAAATAAGGGAAAACACAGAATATCACAATAATAATAAGGTAATATCCGAAGAAGAATCAACCTGAGACATCTTCAGTGCCACGTAGTCTCTGAAGAACCTTTTTCGCCTCCGCCATCCTCCCTTTACTTACAAGCCACCTTGGTGATTCAGGCAAGTAGAAGAACGCAAATAAAAGGTAAAAGACAGAAGGGATAGCCAATATACCCAGCATTACCCTCCAGCTTGGCGATGGCATCAATGACATTCCAAACAGTACACAGTATGATAGGAACATCCCCCCAGATCCCGTGAATTGAGGGAGTGTGTTTAACAATCCCCTAATCTCCGGAGGGGCCGTCTCAGAGATATAGACAGGAACAAGGGTCACAGCCAACCCAATTGCAAATCCATCCAACAATCTCGCCAAAAGCAGAATATACACATTGGGTGACCACAGCATCACCAAACTGCTGACAAAATAGAGTGATGATGAGAGTATAAGCAGAGGACGACGACCGACAATATCTGCAACGGCTCCTGAACAAAATGTAATAGCTGTTGCTCCAATAAGCGACATTGCCACCACAAGTCCCTCCGCAGAAGTCGACAGATTCAGTTCTTTCTTGATGTAAAGAATAGACCCTACATAAATAATCATGTAAAGAAACCATGCAACCTTTAACATTCATAATATTTTTTAGCACAAACAATGGAAACTGTTAACCCGTGACTAGAGCCGAGGAACATACAAAAACCATAAATTAAATCTCCAAATGTAGATGTTTAATGTCGTAGTTGAATACAAAATTTGCGTACAGCTAAAAGAAATAAAAAAAGGAGGTTACCAGCAATCGTCGCATTGTCCCAGCCCTGTATGAAATTACCAATTGTAGCAGCCAAAGCAACATACACAGCACCCTTCATCTTATCAAAAATGTATGCACTCCAAATCAACCAAACCTTTACCTGATACACCCATGTCACAAATTTAAAAACAAAAACAAAAGTAAGTCAACCCTAAATTCAAACCCCCCCAAAAAAAAACACAAAATATAGAGTACAGATCCAGCAAAAAAAAAAGTACAGTCCCACATTCTACAACATCAAAGAAACCTTTTTGACCTGTAAAAAAAATTGGATTTTTGTTTCAATTTACATAAAAACACAGACAAATAATTCAATAGATCCAATTAAAAGACAACTATAAGTTTATAACAATGATCTATCAGCATCAACAGATTATGACTTTAGAGGAACACATACAACTAATAAAGTTCCAACCTTTTCACCTTTTTAGTAACACAAAATATGAACTTGGATTCACCAAAACTATCAAACCAAAAAAATGTCAAAATTAAAAGATACCCAACTGGCTCAATGGCTCCCGCAAAGTGCGGGGTAAAAAGGGTCTGATGTACACAGTCTTACACTTGTATTAGCGACACAAAAAGAAAAGATACCCAGGTGCCTCAATGGCACCCACAAAGTGCGGGGTAAGAAGGGTCGGATGTACGCAGCCTAAGATACTAGATTATAAAACTATACTCATATAGAGAGATTATATTACCTTTTTAACAAGCAAAAAAAGAGCAAAAGGGTTGAACAAGAGGCTTATTAAAAAGGAAGAAGATGACCCTTGTGCATACACCTTGATTTCAAACCAAAATTACCATTCAAAGACTTTCCTGAAACAAAATAACAAACCAAATTCAAATTTCTAATCATAAATACAGGTATAAAAATCAATTCTTTACTTAAAAAACAAGAATTAAACACTTGCCCATTTACTAAAATTCAATAAAATAAATAATTAAACACACCTCATATGGGAATTTTAGAGCAAAAGGGTATATTTGTTTGGTGAATTTATTGAGGTTTAAACACAAAGGAGACCAACCACCATTCAACAAAATCAACAATTTATGTCAATTACCTAAAAAAGTCCAAAGTTCTTAGCTCCCCCAGTTGCTTTTGAACTGGGGTGAGCAAGAATACAAATATAATTCAAAATTTAATCAAATTATATGTTCAAGAACTAAAAATTGCACAAATGGTGTGAAATTGTAGGGAAAATTTGTGCAATTTGATCAATGTGGATTGAACAAATGCACAAATGTGGTAAAAACTTAAGAAAAGTGGAGAAAAAATGTGGGTATATATAGTTTTAAGAAAATTGAGAGATTGAATGAATCATGGTCGTGGGGTCAACTACTTGTTATTCGTTACAGAAATGGTGAAGAATTGATGGAGATGACATGATGAGATAAATAGTGCACTTTGTGTTGGGGGGAGTCATGGACTAGGGACGGAGGAACGACACGACGAGGGAGGGAGTGGGCTCGGACTTCTGGGAGTATCCCTTATGTCGGGTCCATCATTTGAATAGATTATACGGTATACTCTCTAATCCGTATGTTGTATACTCCATATAAAGGATGGTATTGAAAGTCGGTAATACTGTCTTGCTTTTCATTTTTTACTTAATTTCAGTTTTTATAAATTCAATTCAATTTAAGGCAGGTCGATTCAGTTCAGTTTAATTTTTTATTATTTATAAGTGTTCCGGGTGTAATTCCGGAGTAGAATTGTGACCACTTGAGCTTGTAGAATGATGTCGTTGCTTGTCTCTTCCTTTTACTCCTTCCTGTAAAGATGAACAAACTGAGGGCTCGGCTTGGTACCCGAGCGTACTCACTCCGACGCTCAAGTCAGTAAACTTAGAGAGATAAGTTGTGTGTTGAACTTGGCAAAGTATATTGTAGAGAGATAAGGGAGTTTATACCAGATTATTCAGTTAGTTTCTCAATGAGAGATGATGAGTATTTATAGACTTTCACCTTTTGTCACGTAGTGGCCAAGTGGCGTAGCAGGTGAAAAGACTGTTTTACCCTCGGCCGAGGGACCCATGACAGGCCGGCAGGCGCCGGCCTGGTTGACTCCATGTCGAGGGGACTGGATGTGAGTACGCGGATTAGCGGATATGTATCTCGGCCGGCTAGTTGCCGAGCCGAGACCCAAAGTGACAGGCCGACAGGCTTTGTCGGTTAGGCTGTTAATATGTTGACTTGCTGTCTTTTTAGCTTTGACCTTGCTCAATATGTTGACTCGGTCAGCGGGTGCAGAATATGCCCCATCAATTTGCCCCCAGCGTAGTCTATGCCGTGGTATGGACCTTCGATGCGTGTTGAGCGTATTCTGCGTATGTCGAACTTCTTCCTCGGCTTGGTCCTGTTCAGGCCGTACCATATATCCCCCCTCCACATGGTTGTGTAATGGACATCGAATGTGGAAAAGGAAATGGCGTTGGCCGAGACCAAGGTTGAGAGTGCCGTTTGTGCTTTTGATTGCCCCCGGCCGGTGCTGCCAAGCTTGGTTGATCAGCTGGCCGTTGGCAAGTAGATACCAAGGAGCGTGTCGAAGAAGATTGGTCACTATATGTCGATTGACATTCTGTGGCTGCATGCTTGACACGTGGCCTGGTGCTGATTGGTGGACGCTTCATGGGCTTTGCTATGATTGGTCCACTGAATGGGCTTTGCTCTATAAATAGAGCAGTATGCCCCTCATTTTGACCTGCAAACTTCTTTTTCTTAAAAAATTTCCTCTCTCTAGTTTTCGAAGCGTTTTCTCTTTCTAATTTTCGAAGCGTTACTCGGCGTAACACTTTCTTTCAAGGTAAACAAACAAATTCTTCCCCCAACTTTTATTTGTTAAGTATTTGTTTGCCACCAAGTCTGCTGCTGACGCTCCGGCCAGTACCTCTACCCCGGGGGGCGAACCGCCGCATCCTGATGAACAGGAGCCACTGGTTGTCACCCTGGTAGGGTTCGGGGGTCGCAAGTCGCCTTCTCCTGAAATTGATGAGAAATTTTTGGAGGATTTTGATGATGATGAGGAGGAAAAGACCCAATCTGGTTCAGAGAGGCCGCATTACTTGTGGCACGGCGAAACCTGCTCGATTAAACCTGATCGTGTTTGGACGAACAAGTTCGCTAGTGTCTCCGGGCCTGAACTTTTTGAAGACCATTACTCCTTCGGCAGGGGGTATAGAATTATTGTCCCTGAGGGTGATCAGGCAGTCTGTTGCCCTCCCGAAGGCTGTATAGGCGTGTATATTAGGCATCTGGAGTATGGGCTCCGTTTTCCTCTTCATGAACGTGTCTCGGCCATAATCAAAGCCATGAATGTCGCCGTGGCACAACTGCACCCGTTGGCCATTAGGACGATTATTGGCTTCGTATGGTTTTGTCTCTTTAAGGGGGTGACCCCAACGGTGAACCTTTTTCGCCGGCTCCACCATCTTCGGCTGTCTACCCTAGGCGGCACGGGGTGGTACAGCGTGCAGACCGAGCCGGGTTACGTGACCGTCTCCAAGCTGACATCTTGCAAAGACTGGAAGGGGCGGTGGGTATATGTCGAGGTTCCGGAGGACTACCCACCGCCGGTCCTTCCAAATTGCCACGTCAATTTGCTTGTGTTGCGAGAGTCGGGGGAGCATGAAAGATATGTCTCCCGTAATAAGATTAAGATGGACGCCAAGAAAGTCTATCTTAAGGACGACGAAGTGCGGGCAATGAGCATGTTCGAGGCTGAGAGGGATGGCACGCCGAAGGGATGGATGCCTCCGACGCAGATCGTCCTTCAAGATGAGCCGCTTTGTCACGTCGGCCTCATACCGGCCCTCAGCCAGGGTGAGTGGGGTCGGTATGAGGCCCACCTTTGCTTTTATGCTTCGATATTTGAGCCTAGGTTTACTTGTTTTGCTTAACTCCTGCTTTGTTTCTTGCAGATCGATTTGGCCGGGATCTGTCTGTCTCCATCCTAAACAAGTTGGGACTTGACCAGGACGGGAGAGTTGTTGAGCTGCACCCTAAGGCCGCGCCGCGTGATCGCAAGCAGGCCCCGCACGAACTCATGGAGCAGGCGTTGAAGGCAATGGATGTGGGGGCGACTCAAGCAGAGATTGGCAGTAACGTGCTGCGCCGGAGACCAAAAACAACGTCTACGGCGGCTACGACGTCAACTCCAACTCGATCTCCAATCCCCGTAGTCCAAAAGGATAAGGTGGTCGTCAATGTTGACGAGGACGTCACCGTTCTGGAGCGTCCTCCTCCTTCAAATAAGAGGAAAGAAGCAACGCCTGCTGCTGCTGCTGTTACCGAGGCAGGAAAAGAGGGAGGGGTCGGTACCGGCCCTCAATCCAAGAAGGCCAGGGACTGGTACGGATCTAACCCATGACTCGGATTTAGCGGTTCCTTATGCATTCGATGACAAGCTTTACGATATGTCAATGAATGTTGACATGGACGCTTTGTCTGGGTTTTTTATAGATCAGCCGTCGCCAGCTGTTGTTCTCACCGAACGACAATTGGAGAAGCAGCCTGTGCAGACGGGCGACAAAAATGTCGCCGCCGACTCCTCGTCCAAGAAGGCTTCCTTCGTTCAGCTCAAGGCGGACGGCATAAGGTTGGCCAAAAGGATGGTGAAGTGGGCTGAAGTTGCCGACACTCATCTTATCGAGCAAGAAAAGCTCGTGGCTCAAACTGCCCCTACGCTCGAACGGCTTAGGCTTGAGCTTGCCGCTTCTAGGAAGGAGGCCGAGAAGACGAAGCGGGACTTCCTGGCCACCATGAAGGACTTCCTCGCTGAGCGAAAGCTTAAGGAAGACGCTGAGAAGGTGGTCCTGGCCGAGAGAGCCAAGGTTGAGTCTGCGTTGGCTGATGCCGCTAAGCTGCGGGAGGAGAGGAACAAGCTTGAGGGTGGTTACAAGGCCATGGTTGAGCAGAGGGAAAGATGGAAGGCCCTGCATTTGGCCGAGGCGAAGGAGCATAAGGGCACAAAGGCTATCCTTGCTCAGAGGGAGAAGGATATTGAGATGCTGAAAACCGTTATCATCTCTCGAAATGTGTGCCGTCTGCACCGGACCAAGTCAAGATGCTACAAGGGATGCGATTAAGGAGCTCCTTCCTGAGGGCACTTTTCCGTGGCAAGATTTTGACAGACTTCTGGATGAGAAGGCGGCTGCGGAGGAGGCCAAGGCCGCGGCAGAGGTGAAGGCTGCTCAGGAAGCAGCGGCCAAGGCGGCCTATGATGCTAAGGTGAAGGAGGCTAAATAGGAGGCGGAGAGGGCAAGGGCATGTGAAGCTACCAAGTCGTCCTCTGGGCCGCCCACCGACGGTGACGCTGCTGCTGCTGCCGGTGGCGAGCAGCAACAAGCATAGGGAGACGGGCGGTCGTCACCAGACTCACCTGGCCTTTCGGACAGTTTCAGCTGTTCGGGGGCCAACTTTTGAGCCTTTCCTCCCTGCCATCCTTTTGGCGCTTCAAGTCTGAATGTTGTAATTTTTGTTGTTCCTTCTTCTTTTTTTTAAACTTTGGTAGGTTGAGCTTAGGCTACCCCTATGGGGATGGCCGTCGACTTTATTTTGTCTCACTTGTAAACATTTTTAATGAAGTTTGTTTGTTTGCCTTTGGCTTGGCCGAGGCTCTGATCTCATCCTCCCTTCAGTTGTCTTCTTACGTTTTTAAACATATTGAGTGCTTTTTCGTTTTACCTTCGGCTTGGCCGAGACAATTAGATTGCGTATCTCAACTGTACTTAAACGTTTTTAGCATATTGGTCGCGTCCTTTGCTGCACTTGAACAGGCCGAGGTAGTAAGATTCACGTTTCCCAATTTGCTCAGCAACATGTTGGCATGTCGGTCGCTTCCTCCTCCACTCCCGGCTTTGGCCGAGGCGGTCAGATTTGCGCTTCCCAACTGCTGTTGTAAACATGTTTAGCATATCGGTCGTTTCCCCGTCACTCCCGGCTTTGGCCGAGGCAATAGAGGTTACGGCTCGACTGCATTCGTATCTATAGACATATTGATCGCTTCCTCTGCCACTCCCGGATTGGCCGAGGCAGTCAGATTTGCGTTCTCAACTGTACTTATACGTTCTTAAGCATGTTGGTCGCTTTCGCGAGTATCAACTGTATTTGTAGTGACTGCCCGGCTTTGGCCGTGGCGTCTACTTTGGTACTACTACGGAGGGGACAAGCATTTCGATGGAAAACTTGGATCACTCTTCATTAGATATAATCACGCGTTCGGGTGCCCACAACGCTCTCGGACACCTCCGCCGCTATATGAAATATTTCCTAAGGTTGTTTGTGTTCCAGTGGCTCATTAGAGGCACACCCTCCATGTCTGTCAGCCGGTATGTCCCCGGCCTCATTTCTTCAACCACCCTGTAAGGTCCCTCCCAGTTGGCCGTCATCTTACCATGGATGTTTCCTTTGTTGGTTGCGGCCGACTTTCTCAGGACTAGGTCTCCTACTCTTAAGTCCCTTTTGTGGACCCTACGGTTGTATGCTTTTCTCATTCGGTTTTGATATACTGCCAAGTTGAGCCGTGCCGTATCTCGACTTTCTTCGACCAGGTCTAGGGAGGCTCTTAGGCCTTCTTCATTATCGACTGGGTTAAAGGTTTGCGTTCTGAATGTTGGCACCGCTGCTTCAATTGGCAGGACGGCCTCAAACCCATAGACTAGGTGGAATGGACTGTACCCTGTTGCTTCTTTCTCCGTGGTTCGATTGGACCACAGGACGCCGGGTAGTTCATCAGCCCATATTCCCTTTAGATCTTCAACCTTCTTCTTCAACCCGTTTAGTATTGTTTTATTAGCTGCCCCCGCCTGCCCGTTGCTCTGAGGGTGGCAGACGGAGGAGTATGCAAATTTGATACCGAGCTCTTCCAACCAATTTATCACCATGTCGCTCCAAAACTCTCGGCCGTGGTCAAATACAATGACTTGGAGTAACCCAAAACGAGTTATGATGTTCTCCCAAATCACCTTTCTTACGGCCGCCGTGGTCTTGGCAGGTACCGCGACAGCCTCGACCCATTTGGTGAAGTAGTCAACGGCGACGATCAGGTACTTCCTTCCTCCGGAGGCCGTTGGAAATGGTTCTAATAAATCCATCCCCCACTGTGCAAATGGTAGGGGACTAAGTACCGGTTGCAGGTCTCGGGAAGGTGCATGTATTACCGGAGCATGCATCTGACAATTCTTGCACTTCTTGGTTTTTGCCCTGGAATCTTTCAGCATGGTAGGCCAGAAGTAGCCGGCTCGGAGAGTTTTGTGGGCTAGCGTTCTCGCCCCCATGTAATGTCCGCAGATGCCTTCGTGAATCTCTGTCAGTATAAGCTCCGCGTCGGTTGGGCCGACACATTTCAAGAGTGGTCTTATTACGAACCTTCTGTATAATTCTCCTTCGAACACTAAGTACCTTGCAGCGATCCTTCTTATCTTCTGAGACAGACTGCGGTCCTCCGGAAACTCTTTTGTCAGCTTGTATTTCATTATCGGAGTCATCCACGTCGTCTCGGCTTCGATGTCGCCCACCATGCCGACGGTCTCGGTGATACTTTTAGCATTTCGATATCCACCAAGACGGTTCGACGGCATTTTTTATGCTTGAACGGCAAGTTTTGAGAGAGCGTCGGCTCGGTTGTTCTCGGACACTGGGATGCACCGTATTTGGAAAGATTTCAATTTTGAGGTGTCAGCTTTTACCCTCTCCAGGTACCTTACCATCCCATCGTCTCGAGTCTCATACTCTCCTCGGATTTGATTAGTCACTAAGAGTAAGTCTGTTTTCAACACAATGTGCTCCGCCCCGGCAGCACTAGTTAACTCGACTCCAGTTATCACCGCCTCATATTCGGATTCGTTATTTGAGGCCGACAAGGTAAACTTCAAGGCGTACTCAAACTCGTTTCCGTTAGGGCTGATGATAAGGATGCCGACTCCCCGAGTGTTCGCCGTGGAGGACCCGTCGGTATACACTTCCCACACGCCGGGATGTGATTCTTCTTGATACGTGCACTCGGCCAGAAAGTCTGCAAGCGCTTGCCCTTTATCGAAGGCCTCGGCTTGTCCGAATGCCAAAGCCGAAGAGCTCCACTGCCCATTTGATAAGTCTGCCGGATTTTTCGAATTTTTCTAATGCTTTCTCCAATGGCTGGTCGGTTAAGACCGTCACGGGATGTGCGTCGAAGTAGGGTTTCAGCTTCCTTGCGGCAACGACGACGGCGAGGGCTGCCTTTTCGATTAGTGGGTAATTTCTTTCGGCGGCCAGCAGTGTATGGCTGATAAAGTAAATTGGGCATTGCTGCTTATTTTCTTCCCCGACGATTACGGACCGACCGTGGCCGAGGTAATCGCTAAGTATAGATATAGCGTCTCCCCAAATAATCGGCCTGGACAGGGTCGATAGTGTCAGAAGGTGGGCTTTCAGTTGCCTGAAAGTCGTGCTCTGTTCCTCCCCCCAGCTAAAGTTTTTATTCCCTTTCAACACTTTAAAGAACTGAGTGCTCTTGTCGGCCGACCGAGAGATGAAGCGGACGAGAGCCGTCATCCTGCCAGTCAGCGTCATAACCTCTTTTCGATTTCTCGGCTCCGGTACGTCTAGTATTGCTTGGACTTTCTCCGGATTGGCATCAATTCCCCTGGCGCTGACAAGCACGCCGAGGAACTTGCCGGCACGGACACCGAAGTTACATTTCTTTGGGTTAAGCTTCATTTCATATTTCCTTAGTGAACAAAATGTCTCGCTCAAATCGGCTAAGTGCTCGCTGTCAGACTTGCTTTTTACAATAGCATCGTCGACGTAAGCCTCGATGTTTCGCCCTTTTTGATTTTGGAACACTTTGTCCACCAGCCTAGTGTAAGTTGCGCCAGCGTTCTTCAAACCGAACGGCATCATTTTATACATGAATGTGCCGTGAATGGTGATGAATGCGCACTTAGGCATATCTTCCTCGGCCATAAATACCTGATGATACCCTGAGAAGGCGTCTAGCAGGCTTAGCATAGTGTAGCCTGCCGTGGTGTCAATTAAACTATCTATTCGAGGCAAGGGATAACAATCTTTAGGGCGCGCTTTATTAAGATTGGTAAAATCAACACACATCCTCCACGCCCCTGACGATTTCCTCACCATTACAACATTTGCTAGCCACTCAGGGTAAGCACAAGGCATGATAAACCCGCCGCTAATAATTTGTCTACTTCAACTTTGATGGCTTCATCCTTCTCGGCCGAGGAGTTCCTCATCTTCTGCTTGAACGGCCGAGCGGTGGAGAGTACGTTCAACTTGTGAACGATCACCTCCCGGCTCACGCCTGGCATCTCGGCAGCTGAGTATGCGAAAACATCTTTGTTCTTCCTCAGTAGGTCTAGGAGAACAGCTCTGAATTTTGGCTCCAGGTCGACACCGACAGTTACGGTGCGCCCTGAGTCAATTTCCACTTCCTCGGTCTCGGCTCCTTCGACCATGCCGACATTAGTATTCATCGGGTCGCCCTCCTGCTGCAAGGATGGGCTCTTCCCTTTCTCCGACTTCTTCGCCACTTTGAGGGATTGCATGTTGCACCCCCTGACAGACACTTGGATATTGACTATTTCATCTCTCTCGTCCTTTGAGACGAGCTTTTGTGCTTCCCCCGGTCCGAGACGTAAATCAATGTCCAGGGCCCGGATGGACATCACTGCATCGGCCTCGCTCAAAGTGACTCGGCCTATGAGAACATTGTAGGCAGACGAACCGTCGATAACCACGAACTCAGATAAAACATTTTTAGCCGCATCCGCTTGACCGAACATCACCGTGATCCCGATTGACCCCGGGGTACCAGGGCCCCAGGAGAAGTCAGATAGCGGGTTAGCGCGGGGCTCGTCTCCAATCTTGAGGCCGAGATTAAGAAAGCACTCCCTGAACATGATGTTCGTGTAGGCGCTTGTGTCAATCAGGCACCTTTTGACCAAGTGGTTGGCTATATCCAGGTGGACTACAAGCGGGTCGCTGTGCGGGGCGACGACTCCCTCGTAGTCCTTCTTTTCAATGGTTATATCGGGGATGGTGGAAGCGGGGATCGCTGTTTTGGGCACAAAGTTAATGGCTTGGTACAACTCATTTAGGTGCCGTTTGTGCCCATTAGCTGACCCACCGTTCTCGTTTCCCCCGATGACAACCTGGATTACTCTCATCCGTTGGAAAACTGATTTTCTATTCGCCCCGTTGGCGCTTGTTCCTGGGCCTCCGGCTACATACTTGCTGAGGCTCCCCTTTCGGATTAGCTCTTCGATGGCGTTCCTTAGGTGTCGACAGTTGTCAGTATTATGGCCGGTGTGGCCATGGTACTCGCAAAACTGGCTTGTGTCACCGTCCCCCCTCGCCTTGGGGGGTCTTGCCCACTTCTGTCCATCATTCTTGCTTAGGGTAAAGACCTCGGCTGGAGATGCGACCAGGGGGGTGAGATTACTGTACCGCTTCTGGTTGTATGGTCCCGAACTGCCCCCCGGCGCCCGCCGAGTGCTGTTTCCTATTAAATCTCTCAGGCCGTGACCTATTCCAGTCACGACGACCTTCATCTATGTTGTCCCGGCGGCTCTTCCTCTCTGGGTGCCCAGCTTCACTGTGGCCTACCCAGGTTTTGTGGTAGTCTTCCACCTTTACGACTCGGTCGGCCATCTTTCTGGCGGAGTCTAAGTTGAGGTCTTCACACTTGATCAGCTCGTTTTTGAACTCGCCTTTCGGGAGGCCTTTCATCAGTGCGAAGGCCGCCAGTTCGGTGTTCAGCTCACGGATCTGCTGAACCTTAGCGTCGAACCTTTTCACGTAGCTTCGGAGGGACTCGTCCTCCCCCTGTCGGATAGTTAGGAGATCTGATGTTTCCACGGCCCTTCTCTTGTTGCAAGCATACTGGGCTATGAAATTGTCTCTCGGTCGGCATAACAAAGATACCGAGCCATTAGGTAGCCCCTTGTACCAACTCGAGCCATCCCATGCGGGTCGTTGGGAAGACTCGACACCACACCTCATCAGCCATCTCCCATACCGACATGTACGACTCGAAAGCCTCGGCATGGTCGGTTGGGTCGCTATCCCCTTTGTATGATAAGGGCGGCAGCTTCAGCTTAGTCGGCACAGGGATCTCGAGGACATAGGTACTGAGGGGCTGTCTGACCACGTGTCGAATGACACGCGGCGATCGGCTCCTCGCAACCTTAGTCCGGCTTCTCTCCCTCTGGCGGGAAGGGCTTGTTGTCCGACTTTGGTGAGTCAGACTTCTTTCATTCCTTCGGGGCTGGCCTCGTTGTTGCCGCGGCGACGCTGTCCTCCCGCGAGTGGGGGAAGGACTCAGGTCTGCCACTGGCACCACGGGCTCTGCCGGCGTTCTAGCATGCCCAGCTCCTTGTATCGCCCCGGACAAGTTGTTCGGGGTCACTTTATGGGCCCTGGTCACCTGTGGATGCGCTGCCGTCACCGTCGTCGTGACAGGGGTAATCGGCGTGCTACCCATCAGGTTCAGGAATAGCTTTAATTTGGCCGCATCGACCACATGTCCCATGACAGTGATTTGGTCGGTAGGCAGCGGTGTTTCTGGCTCTTCCGGCATCCCGTACTAGGGATGTCAACGGGTCGATTTCGGATCGGGTGGAGCCTCACCAGAATCCATCACCCGACTCCATCCAACCCACCCGACCCACCCGTCACCCGACTAACTCACCACCCGAATCCAACCCATCCATCATCCGCGGGTGAATCGGGTGGATCGGGTGATTAAACGGGTGATAAAATATATAAAAGTAAAAGTAAAATAAGCCACTAAAACTCAACAAATTATGCATGAAAGATCAATCCATACATTTCAGCCATTATTAAATCTACAACTATGTTCAATTCTAAATTAACATTACAATTTTTACAAATACATAACCACAAAATGCATTATCTATTACATATACGGAGTATTACTATAGTGTCGATGCCAACACCATTGCGTCACCCTTATGACAACCTCCTTGAGAGTTTAGATCTTGAACGACTTACAGTTGACGGTTCGCAGAGATAATTTATTGGCGATTTGGCGGTGGTCGGGGAAGTTTGAATTTCTGTGGCTGTTGATGGTGGTTGGAGGTTGAAGGAGAGCGGTGTTTTTGGTTGATGGTTGAGGTGGTATTTGCGGCGGTCGAAAATTAAGAGAGATGGTAGAACCGTAGAAGAGGGCGGCAGAGAGAGTAATGGGAGAGAAAGTGTTAGATAATTTATTTAGGGTTTGGAAAGAAAACAGGGAGTATATTATGTATATAAAGGTGTTTTTTATTTTTTTTATTTTTATTTTTTTTAATTATAATCGGGTGGATGGATCGGGTGACGGATGAAATTTCTCCACCCGAACCCGACCCGATCCGTCACCCGACTCACCCGTCACCCGACTCACCCGTCACCCGCTTTTTATCCATTTACTTCGCGTTTTCATCCATTAAAATTTTTCGGGTGGATCGGTTTAGAGCGGATTCGGGTGAAATTGACATCCCTATCCCGTACGCCGGCCGTGTCAGTGACTCGGCCGGTGGGGGACTGCCCGATCTCAGAATTACGGAATGTGTCATCCTGGTAGAATGACATTCCTTCACTCACAGTTTCTTGTTGCTTTGACATCTTCTTAGCTCGCTGAATGATTTTTTTTTTTTTTTTTTTTTTTTTTTTTTTTTTTAAATGTAGGTGACTAGCTTTTAGTATCTACTTCCCACAGACGGCGCCAATTGTTCCGGGTGTAATTCCGGAGCAGGATTGTGACCACTTGAGCTTGTAGAATGATGTCGTTGCTTGTCTCTTCCTTTTACTCCTTCCTGTAAAGATGAACAAACTGAGGGCTCGGCTTGGTACCGAGCGTACTCACTCCGACGCTCAAGTCAGTAAACTTAGAGAGATAAGTTGTGTGTTGAACTTGGCAAAGTATATTGTAGAGAGATAAGAGAGTTTATACCAGATTATTCAGTTAGTTTCTCAATGAGAGATGATGAGTATTTATAAACTTTCACCTTTTGTCACGTAGTGGCCAAGTGGCCAAGTGGCGTAGCAGGTGAAAAGACTGTTTTACCCTCGACCGAGGGACCCATGACAGGCCGGCAGGCCGGCAGGCCTGGTTGACTCCATGCCGAGGGGACTGGATGTGAGTACGCGGATATGCCTCTCGGCCGACTAGTTGCCGAGCCGAGACCCAAGTGACAGGCCGACAGGCTTTATCGGTTAGGCTGTTAATATATTGACTTGCTGTCTTTTTAGCTTTGACCTTGCTCAATATGTTGACTCGGTCAGCGGGTGCAGAATATGCCCCATCAATAAGTTTAGTTCAGAATTGATTCATATAAGGAAATGAAATTAAGTTGATTATTGGAAATAAAGGATAGAACTCTAGAAGTACGGAGACAAGATTATAGAGTAACATAAATAAAGCAATTTGAATCATCTAAGAGCAATAACAATAGAAGAACTTTATTAGTTCTAATGTTTAAATTCTTCTTATGTCATATCATATTTTACTAGTTTTAAACCCGTGCAAAATTGCACGGGTATATATTTGGGCCGGTATTAATGATTTTGGATGACTTTTTTTTTTTTTTTTTTTTTTGCATTTCTATTATAATTATCTAGTTGGTCTAAATCAACGATCTACATAATTAATGTTTACATTTGTTTCAAATACGTGTTCAAATACAATGGTTTAAGAGGAAATAACGTAATATACTATTGTAAATAAAATTTGCATACATAAAAAACTTTACACCCCGAATAAAGAAAATAGTTTAATAATCTACTTTAACACAGCTTAGTGTAACATCAGAATGTCAAAGCTTATATGATTTATTGGTGAAATTAGCGTGTGCTAGTAAGCCCATATACAATGAAGTGCATAATAATACTTCGTATTTTGTTTTGATAATTAAATATTTCTTATTTTTAACTAACAAATTCAAAGATGCCGTATTTATCATAAAATTTTGAATTGTTAAAATAAAATTAATAATCCGTATACAAATAAAATCAAAGTGTAAAGCTTGGGCTATTATCGCTTTGGACTTGTTGTCAGTAAATTTATTGCATATGTATAAATATAGTTTTATCAAATTATTCGGAATGTACAAAATTATTTCATAGTATTATTTTCATTTATTCCGATTTGTAATTCATACCGCTTATATGCCATTAATTTCATTTATTCTGATGTATAAAATTATTTCATAGTATTATTTTATAGTATTTTTTCTACGACGGAATTTGTAGGATATTTGTATTGGCGGAATTCTGAAGAAATATGCTCATTTGCACACTAACAGGTCCCACCATAACATGAATATCAAAAAAAGAAAAAGAAAAAAAGGCTGAATTAATGAGGTGGCACGTTCTGGATTGAGTATTGTCTTCTGAATTAATAAAGATAAGATTAGTTCTAATGTTTAAGAACTTTTACCCACAATAGATGACATTTGTATAAAGTTGTTAAATAAAAAATAAGTAATTGGTTTTCCACATTTTTCAAAGCATGCTTATTGGTTCTCAAATTCTCATGTATGAACAACCAAGTTCTTATTTTGGAACTCAATTCTTAAAATTAAGAACAACATTTTACTTGCAATAGAAGAACTTTTTATTTTAGGTTCTTAGTGATCACCCAAGAGTAAGAACCACTATTGCTATTGCTCTAAAGAAAGAAGAATATCGATCACCAATGTGTTGAGATTCTGTAATATGGTGAAATATCGTACAAATTTTAGCAAAATTTTAAGGTACATCGCATAACATTATTGTACACTCTAATCGATGAGAAGTTTTAAATTTATTCTGTTAAGATTGTCCGTTATTATTCATGGAGATTGTAGCAAATTCTAATATTTTTATTGGGTAGAGTGTAGATGTCGGTGTAACTAGAAATTTCTCCTAATTTTGCTAGTGAAATATCTCAGCTTAACCTATATAATGCACCTTATTTAGTAAGAATTGATATTATTAGTAGGATATAATTTAAGGACAAGGCGGTTTTATTCACTACGAATGTCATATTGAAATTTAAAAATCTTGAAGAGACAAAATAAGGAAATGAAGAGTTATATTTAGTTTTTAGCCTCTTTTCCTAAGAGGGAAAATTCTACAATATTTTGAAAGTTATGATTCTATGAGAATTAATTGGGGTGGTAAGTATCTAAAAACACAAATTGAAGACAAAAGACATTTAGAGAACTTTCAAAAATGATGTGTGATCTAGTTGGCAAATGCATAGTTGCACAAGACATACATACATATCTTGTGTAATAGTATCGAGATTTGGACACCATGCATGTCTTCAAGGATACTAGTCGTATCCATCAATTCAGGACAACAATAGTTTGAATTCTAATTTTGGATGAAGTTTTTTTTGAACATAAATTAGTAGAAGTCTAGAAGATTAAGAAAGTTCTATGATGAGATTATAGTAAGATTATCCATTGTTTTTCCCTCAAAAAGAAGATTATCCATAGTTCTTAATGGTTTAGATAAGATAGTTATTTGTTTTTAGTGGGTCAATTCATTCAATTGTGTATAAATGAGTTCACAAACTACATTAATTAGAGCATGTTCTTAATTTTAGCTCATTTGAGTTCAGTTCAGATTAGTTCTATTCAGTTCAGTCTAGCTCACTTTAGCTTCATTTAGTTCAGTCCAACACTCTTACTTTAGCTCAATTCAATTAAATCTCTTTTCAACCGAAAAAAACAAGATCTTAATCTTACTAATATAATATTAGCATGGAATGATCTTAATTAGACTTAATTTGTTATTTCTAAAATATCTTAGTAACAAATGTCAAAATATATCACATGCTGATCTTTCATAAGAAAAAGAAGAAAGTGTAATCTATTTTATAAAGTAATTAAGGAGTTACTTCACTTATTGCCAATTAAATTTGGAATGAAATCTCATTGACCTTGAATGGTGAAGTGAACACTCTTTTCTTCTAGACGGACGCGGTTCAAGCACATGTTCGAATCTAATATCGTATCTGAGTCCATGTGTTATTTGACCTTGATTGTGAAACAAAACTTGGGCCATAATTAATTGATACGTCTGAAAAGCGACAACGTTTCCGTCTACTAAATCAGGTTAAAAAAGGTGACCTCACATGTGAACAGTCCTGTGTAGATATAGGGCCATAATAGTTGTATGTTATATGTTGTATAACAGCCAATAATAGTTATTTTATACTTGTATAACGATCTTATAAAATAAAGCCAAAAATTCGAGGAATTATAGATGGAATGAGTTTTGTCGGTTAACAAATTAAGAAAATTGAAAACATGAAGACGATATGATGCAAGCATAAAGGGGGAATGTAAGCATGTTTGCATTACAAAATGGTACGTGCAACAGCATGTTCATGTTATAGATTTAGGAAATCTGTACCTGTACCCGTCTCATTAAGGCATTACATTATTATAATTAGTCTCCTAATTCCAAACCAATACAAAACAAATGAGTATGTCTCTTTAATTTGATTGGCGGACTGTTTACTATTACAAATTTACAACCCAGTCAGCAACTAGTAAGCAATGACTTGGCCTGGATAAGTTTTTGGGTAACAACTTACATACTAACTACTCTATCAACATGGACAGCAGTAATGGATAATATTTCCTATTGGTTGTCGCAAACGGTTCATTTGGGTCGGGTTCATCACTTCAGTTTAGATAAAGTCACTTTAGATGTATTTTGTTATTTGGTTTTCACTTTTGATATGCATGGTCGTGTTCATTTCTAACTTGGATAATAAGAGTCATTTCAGCTACGGTTAAATCAGGTTCGGTTATGTTTTGGATATACAAATACGATTAAAAGTTAGTAGAAGATAAAAGATTGACTAATTTGATAAACAATTCAAGAAATACAAATGTATCTGCAATGCACACTGTTGTACAGCCGATGGGAGAATAAAAGAATAATTTAGTCTCCATCACTGCATCATTCCTTTTTCTTCTATGAGATTCCTTAAAATAATGATTAAAGTTATGAGAATGTACGTACGTACATTTTACTAAGTCATGAAGATTAGATTACATCCATACATATAATCCAAACAAATAAACGACGATCAAACAATAAGAAATTGATCGACTGCACCTTATAATTAGGAGATATACGCGAATATACTCTCTTGTGTGCCGTGAATCATGAGTTATGAGTAATGTAATTTTGCAACTCATTTTTCGGGTTGTAAATCAAGGAATCATCGTCACCAACTCAATCTCCATAACTCGAATTTACGGTTACCACTTCTACCAACAAAAGGCCAAAAAAGATCAAATGAGCTCCTCCCGCTTATTACTCGCTCTCGTACACAATATGAATAAGCATAATGATATTATGAATATTACATATCAAAATTACGAATATGCGTATATTAAACAAGTACGGAGTAAAACGCAACCCGGCACACCGCTTGTGGCGGTATGATGTTTTAAATCCATAACCACTCCACCACACACGAAAGATTTCCCGGGTCGGATGTGATACGACATCGACATCCATGTTTACCTGCCTTATTGACAACCCTTACTGAAAGTTGTTCCTCCCTTTCTCTAGTTGCTTCAAGGGATCGTCACCCAACAACAACATCAGAGCCTTAATCCTGTTTTGGGGTCGGCTGACATGAATCATCCTTTAGAACCGTACATGGGTGATCGCACATCTCAAAATACGAACAAAAAAGAAAGGAAAAATGAAAAATCAAAGGGAGAGTAAAGCAAGTTTGAAAACCGAAGTAAAATTGAAGGGCCCGAAATACCTTAAAAGTGAACCAAAAAAACAAAAAAAAAATGTTGCTACGAAGCAATGATTGTCACTTGACTTGACGATATCCTCCTGAGGATAACAATCCGGGATCAACTCTATTATTCAAGCGATTAAAATCTACTAATTTACATTATGAAAAACAAATTTCTATCAAAACCAGTGAATATTACAAATGCAATGCCAAGTATCATAGTGATTCTATTGTCATTCCTAAACAGGCGGAATAACTGACAATATTACCGAGGGAAAACATCACCACATTTTGTACCAGCAGGAAAAAAAATTACTGTACACTCACGCAAAAATATAGGCTACTAAATTGGATTAAGCGGAAAACCCATGGAGCAAAGGCTCAATGAGCTAAAATGAACTCCAATTATCCGAACTTTTTTTAGGTGTTTCCGAGGAAACCTTGAAAGGTCCGGTGGAACCAAAGGGATCAGAATCATCAAAAGACGAGAATCCTCGACTATGACCACCGAAGCCACTTCTACTGCTGCTAATGGAATCAAACCTTGTAAGGGTCTCACGTGGTGGTGAAAATCGGGCGCTTTCATTCATATTGAAAGAATCAAACCTTGAATAATTATCAAAGAACCCGTCTCCAGCTTCACTGTATCTTGGAGAGTTACCTGACTTTGAGAATGACGGTGTTGCTGGGACAGAGTCAGCAAAATTGAAGGGGCTCGTTTTGTTGTATGAGTTGTCCCCTTGTGGAGAATCATTTCTAGGACTTGAACCGAAACCGCTGGAATCAAATAGTCGATCTACTTGCTGGTCCTGTAACAGTTGAAGAAGAAACGATTAGACCTGACAAAACAGACCCGACTAAAATGACCATTTAATTCCAAAAACTTAAAAGGCACAATCCATAAATGACTCGATTGACCCAACCTGAACATAAAATGACCCAAACGACCCAAGCAGGAACTGACCCATACCCGAAATAACCACAACCTGTAAATCTGTAATGGCCATTGGCCAGACTTGAATGAATGACAGGTCTATAAACAATGCGTGAAAATTGGCAAACAGAATTCGGGAGTTGGAAACATGTTCTCGCTCCATAGCTATAGTTGACAAACTATGTTACTTTGGCTGTATTGGTGAGAGTCGACGCGATATTCCTTCCAGCACAACATGACACGACACTTGATAATTTTAGGTAAAAGCCTGACTGTTTATAAGATGAAAGGCCGTGTCTGTTATTCAGACACATACATGGGTCCGAAACTTGCAATTTTGCAAAATGGTTCTGCCTGAGTAATATAGGTAGATGATAGCTGGGCTGGCTTACCTTGGAGTTAAATCCCCAGACGGAATCCACATCGTCGGTGCCATCAAAGTTACCCCAACCTTGATCATCAAAGCTTCTGTGAGAGAACAAGGGAGATCATATTAGGACTCATAAGATACTGTGATAGAGGAGAAGATGGGCAAAAATTAGTAAACCATACCGGTGAAGATCTGTGTCTGCCTCGGAGCTCCTTGCAAATACATCTGAAAAATCTTGTGACTGGCTTTCTGATGTAGTTCGATGCGACGGGCTTCCACGAGGGCTTCTTACTGAATCATCTTCACTGTGAGTGTATCCAGATTCACTATCAAGAGCCCGCTCGCCTCTACTCGATTGCTTCTCTGACTTGGTATCAGCGTTTGATGGTGAATCAGGGTCAAATAAATCATCATGAGGATATGTACCATTCTCGTACAATGTAGAATTTGGAGAGGTTTTGGCATTTGGAGTGCCCGAAGAAATTTCCTTGTCAAATTGTAAACCTGGAAATAACCAATCAGATACCAATCTACCATGCAATAGTACAACATTATTATAACATTACCCCAGTGCCTCGAGGGCTCCCACAAATAGGAGGATAAGAAGGGTTGGCTATATACAACCTTAACACCAAAAAGAGGCAGTTTCCGGATGACCCATAATGAAAATTGCGTCGAGAACTGCATGCAATGATGACTATTTTATCGTAAAAAGGGGTGTAACCAGTTTAGTGAACTATTTTCCTTGTTCCGTCATAATCTAGAACCGAGTACTGAGGCTTTGGCTCCATTGGAAATGAAAACTATACAAGGTGCTACAAATCAATTGTCATAACTCAAGCTATTGGAAACGGCACAATGTTCAGCCACTATATATGGCTATATAAAAGATAATTGTGAAGAAATCCTGTAGTGCCCTCTCCACTGAGGGAGAACAGAGGGCTAAAAGCGAACACTGGAAAGAAAGGGTTTTTTTCCCGTTACCTTCATCTTCAAACTTGTCCCATTCTTCATCCCAAACCGCAGCTCCTTCTTGAATCCCGGGCTGCCAGCCTTTAACATAACCAAAGCATAAAAGTCAGATAACAAAGAGAATCTAAACATCTAATGCATTCTCCTACCCTATCTGGTCACTCTGGCAAATAAAAGTATGACGCCATAATCCAGAGTGATGAATATATATTCTATGGAAAAAATACACTAAAACAAGAAACACAAATGGTCAAGGAACAAGAGAGAAGCACCAAGAATAATTTCAAGAGTTACCTTTGGGGAGCTCAATTAATGCTTCCGACTTAATTTCTAAACCATGTTTCTTACAGCGTTCAGACAAAGCCTTCAATAGCTCCTCAAAATCTGACTGTATTCTATCAGCACGTACCTGGATATAAAGCAACTCATCAGTAGAAGTTACTATTTTCTTCGAAGACATCATTAGACCCAAAAAGGGATGGATCGAAGTCTACCTGAAGAATACCATCAGAACTTCCACCTTGTTCCATGTTAGTAATTGCTTGTTGCAACTCCATTTTCCGCTCCTGGCAAAGTAATATTTTTTACGGCACATAACGGACTCAGTTTAGTAACAGAGAACAGCCTAAAAATTATTAGCTCCAGAGTAGCAATTATGCTGTTCAAAATCTCAGAATGTATAGAGCAAATATTTTCACCATGAGAACTTCAGCAGTCAACTTTCAAAAAGTCTCATCAATAGATTTACCAAGAAAGTAAATGCTTTGTTCACAATTTCACATGTCATTGAAACCAACAATTCTACGTGTTTAACAACAATCAAAAGTTTCTATAAGCACAATCGCAATACCTGATATTCTCGGAATTTGGCCTCTTCGATCGTTAACTTTGAAGCTATTTCTGCAACTTGCTTATATTTTTCTTCATATTTCTTTCCCAGAAGCTCAGCCTGAAAACTCATTCTTTAGACTCTACACAAGGTGACTTCGCAATTCAATATTGTACGGCAGACCCGAAAAATAGGATACCTCACGCTTGTCAGCAGAAGCACGCTCAATAATTTCATTAAGTCGATTATCACATCTGCTCTTGTACAGAACCTACAACATAATAAGAAGATTTATACAAACAAATAGGGAGAAAAGGAATAGATGTCAATGCTGCTTATATAATATGATATCGACACACAGCACATGTAATCAACTTTACTAAATCTAAACATACATCAACACCAAACTGCAGCTTCCCTGTTAGTGCGTTATCAAATCCATTTAAAAGATTGGTACGGACGACGGGGAATTCAACTATGCGCATATAGAGATGTTACTTTGCTAGGCCCCGAGGACCACAAATTGAAAGGAGATTTTTTTTCATGATGAATGTTCTCCTCTCAGCACACCAATGACACCACGTCACTGACAGTCGAAGTCCAGATATTTGATATCTTTTAATGTGTAGAAATTCGAGAATGACTTTGCAGTGACATAAAGTGTTATGCACTGGACATCATGACTCTTTGGTAATTTGACCACCATAACCTCCCAAAATGGAAAGAGCGTGGAACAAACTAAGATGGACTACACTTGAATTAGCATCATTCTACCATGATAATACAAAAGCACATTTCAAATTTGACACTTTGCCTGCATAGTTTGCAATGTTGTCTCTGCAAGGCAGACTTCTACCGGACAATACTTAAGAGCGCTAAATAAGGGTTAAAGATGCAACATATCTAGAGAAAAATAGCTATGTAGCTCAAACTCTTCAAATTTACTAAAGTCCTAATGTCATACATTGACACTCTGACATGGGTTTGGGTACATACTACGGACAAGTGACACTTCAATTCAGCCAAAAACATGAATTTCCCTAGAAAAATAGTCGAAATCGGCATTAAAACATGAATTGTTTTGTCAATGACGTATAATTATGTTCAGGTCGAATAGTTAAAGACAAAAAATTATGTTCCGGTCCAGTAGTTTTGCACTCTAGCTTTCTCACCCAAAAACTTCTTTCCAAACCTTATTAGGTTATTCCACAAATGGGAACTTGTTAGAAAAATATGACATTTGATAATTTATACTGACTTTTGCCATCCTTATTAGGTTATTCCACATTTAATGCATGAATTGTATTGTGTTGTTTAGTATAGGTGTCAATTCGCTTACTCATCCACACAGTGGGTAACAATAGCAAATTAGCAATTGCGACACCTACTATATGAATACGACACCTGGGAGGTTTCATGGTTCACACTCAACCATTTCATAAATTATTGTGCATTAGCACTAGAAAATATATAAAAACGGGCAGACCGTGAAATAACTTCAGACCTACCAAAAAAAGAAGTAACAGAAGAACACACAAGGAACACAAAAGGTACAACCAATAACAGCTGTACTGACGTTATACTCTTTCATCGAGAATTATTAAGCTTTGGATAATTCATTTTGCAGAGCAACAAATTTGGAACATCACACATTCATAAACACAAAAGAAATGAGCATCCTGTGGCGGTACCTAATGCAGTTGAGGCATTACTCTAAAAGGACGATAAAAAGCAACAAACAGAGAAAGTACTTACAAGTTCTTGCATCTTTGTACGGTAGTATTCGAGCTTCTCCCTGGAATCTAGGTATACTTTCTCCACCTTTTCAGCCTTGAAATGGTTAAAAGAAAGAAGTTTCAATACTTTGGAGAGCATTTAAATCGTCAGAACAATTTGGGGACGAGAAAGAGTACAGATGGTGTAGCATGTGTTGGCAGTCTTTAAGGTAAGTTGCGGCATCAACAGAAGTTTGAATTTAAGAATCAATAATTCACAGCCCAATCAATTCAAGTTATCTATAAGTGAAGTTAAATTAGTCACTATTTTGTCGGGGGGATTTTTATGGATATGCATTATGCATTAGGAAGAGACTTTTGAGTACATAACAAGGGAGTCAAAAGCCAAATAATCTCGTTTAGATCTCCCCTCTTCCTTAGATACAGGTGAAAAGGCTAATAGTTAAGCTCGTCATTTTTTGCCGATAACCAATGAAGGTGACCCACATACCACATGATTATCAATCACATAGCCTCATCATGTTCATCATTATGCCAATGCCTCAAAGGTTCTCACCAGAAGTGGAGTAAAGGGGATGGGTGTACGAAGCTTTACCATAGAAATTGTTTCATGACCCAGAATCAAAACACACAGAGCCTTGCTTTTGATGGGTAAATGTTTGACTTTATACAGGCTAAGAAAAGGAAGAGAGTAGCAGTTTGAACATGTGAATAAAGCTGACGCATCAAGTTGAGACCAGTGTCATGGAGCCCAACTTGATTCCTGGTCAAGTCAGTATGACTTCTGAAGTGTGGACATGGGCCCATCATATCTTGGCAAAACAGGCGTCGATACTCAAATAATGTACATTGAATGCCACCAATACCATAGTGGAGAAGGAGTACCTTTTTCTCTGCTTCATTTGTTTCTGGTTGATTTGGCTGCAATAAATTCTGCTCACCATCATTTCGAAGGTTTCCTTGGGGATTGTTTAATACTGACGTTCTTGATTTTGGTTGATGGAATTGCATTGACTCATCAGCCTCAGGGGACTGTGCGACTGGCTTCAAACCAGATGGAGGAGCCATAGGTTGAGAAGCAGGCATTCCCTGTACTGGCCTAACCCCTAGTTTTAAAAAAAGGAAACATCTAAGAAAATTATAATACAAGGTAAGGAACGAAGGGAGCGAAGCATAACCACATAACCCCAGTGTTCGAAAGGCTCCAGTAAATAGAATTTGGCTGTTTCCAAATGAGCCATAATACAAATTGCATGGAGAATTGCGTCTAATGGCAATTACTTTTCACAATTTTTTAAAAGAAGGCATAACTAGTATAGTGAACCATTTTGTTTATTTCATTGTAACATAGAACCAAAGAATAATGAGGCTATTATTATCGGGGAAGAACATAAAAGGCAGCCATAGTTATTGGAATCATCCACAAAAATATGTGGGGCTGCACTAAATATTATTTATCAGAGAATATGAACACACCTGAACCAGATGTAGGACCCCATCCTGTATTACCATGAGATGAATAAGAAAGACCAGTCAACCTCATGAGTGTTTCATCAAACTTAACGCTGTCAGGAAGTAAAGGTGGAAGGGTACGCCCTTCTCTATAGCGCTCCATCAAGTAGAGAGCTATGCAGAACTCTCTCAATGAAAGCATGCTATCACTATCCTGGTCAGATAGATCCCACACTTGCTTCAAGACCTCTGAGAAAACAAGTAAACACTACAATGAGTAAAAAGGAACTATGGACAACAAGAATTCAGCTCTGTGAAAGCAAACAATTTAATTTGAGAAATAATGATAATGGGACAATCATTAAAATCTACCAATGTACACATCGGCCATCGCAACTATACAACAAGGATAATAAGACCTTACCTCTTGGCAGCCTCCAGCTGAGGAACAAATTACGGGCCTGCTCACCCGTAATTTTCCCATCTCTGTCCGTGTCAACCTCCGTGAAAACTTTAGTGTATTTCTGAATACCAGGAGTAGTCATCTTTGGCCATGGAGGTTGTGACGGGTCTGATGAAGCAATCCCAGCTCCAGCTTGAGCACCAGAGGCGGGAGAGGTAAGTTGAGTTACAGGTTGTGATGGGTTTGAGTAAATCTGTGGTGGCTGTAGCTGGCCACCCGAAGGCTGTTTCTTGAAAGCCCCCTGTAAAGAGTCGAGTGACCGTGACATTGACGGAGACTGAGCTGGCATAGATGATACAGGAACAATGGCTGATGAAGAAGGCCCTGTGGATGCTGGAGGAGGAGCAGATGCTGGAACAATGGCTGAAGAATTAGGAATACTTCCCATGGAAGGTATTGAGGGTGAAGAAACCGACTTGGTCATTTGAAATGAAGCAAACGGATCTCCGCCGCCAATTGAGTTGGAAGAAAACCCATTTCCAGAAACCAGATTTCCATTAGGACCTTTGCTTGCGCCTTGGGATGCCATAAGTACATCCAGAGGCGTAGAGGGAACTGTCCCACTACTTGGAAGCTGGGATGGTGGTCGAGAAGGAGCACCACTAGTCCTTCCACCCAACCAGTCTGTTGAGATACCGCTCATACCGGTGCTTGATTGTGCTGGAGTTGGCATGCCTGAGCTAGGGAGACCAGGTGTAGACATGCTTGGGTTTGGAAGACCAAGAGTGGAAATGCCTGAGCTAGGAAGACCAGGAGTCGACAAGCCAGAGCTAGAAAGGGCAGGATTCACCAAACCTAAGTTAGGGCGCATGCCTGAGTTTGCAAACCCAGGTGCGGAAACGCCAATACCTGCATTTGGGAGTCCAGGACCTTGGGAAGGTCTGACCAACTGATTTGCTTGAGGTGGATAGTATTGTTGGTTCATATTCTGGTTAGGAGGTACAGGTCCTCTATAGCCTAGATTTTGTGATGGTGTAGGTGCCATTGAACCCATATGTACTGCTGGTGAACTAGGCACAGAAATTGGCTGAGGTGCTGGAGTGAGCGAAAGATTGATTTGAGGAGGAGGGATCTTAGCTGAAGCTGGTCCATACAGTGCCGCCTTAACAATCTCAGGGGTAAGGTCCCGCTTACTTTGTGCTACCGTTACGAGCTTTAGCGCATTATAAAACTCCTGGCGACCAAGGAAACCAGCACGATTCTGATCGGCATGCATCCATACCTGTGAAAGATCGAATGCACACATCAGTAGCAATAAGTGGGTAACCTCAATAAATTATACTCCATATCAGCTGTGGTGGCAAAGAACAAGTCAATAGCAAGCTGTTCACATAAACTTGAAACACTGGTTGCACTTTACCCTGCCTACAACGGAGCCCTTGTGGAATGTGGTCATCCACAAACAGTTTCTCGATACTGTTGTTAACTCAGATGTAATGGTGTGTAAATCTGACCATTTATCAATACCATTTACGGGAGCCCTTGTAGCACTAGGGTTAAATTTGAAACACTGGTGCCCTAACTCATATGTGCTAGAACGTAAGAACTCCTCGCAAATGTCTAAAATCAGTTTAATTAACGATCTCTCAACTAAGCGACATTGGCACAGAAAAGGCAACTGGAAAGGCAGAACCCATCAATATTTTTCCAGTTTATTCAACCTCGGATTGCACAACTAATCATTCAGACGATTCCTTATTAATGGTGGCCATCCCACACAACTACAAGAGAGCACAAAGACATGGATAATCATCTCAATTCTCAAATCACACATCTAATACCACAGTTTTTTTTACAAATTCCAAAACAACTATGCTCCCAACCCATAATCTCATACACCAAAACCGGAGAATACAACATTATGTAATACTCCCTCCGTCCCGATCAATAGTAAGTAGTAACACATAATCTCCACCCCCACTGAATTATACACAATTTACATCACAATTAAATGCAACCCATTATATACTACTATTTCATCAAGTTCAAAACCCACTTCAAAGTACCCAAAAATATCACATCTTTCACCTGAAAACGACCAAAATTCAATTACAGAAACCCATCAACCTAAAACTGAATTATACACAATTTACATCAAAATAAAAGCTACCCATTATATATATTAAATCATCAAATTCAAAACCCATTTCAAATTACACAAAAAGATTACATCTTTTAACCTAAAAACAACCAAAATGATATTACAATAAAATCAACAAACATAGAAATGTACAAAAAAATTAAGAACCTGGGCAAGAACTTGTTTAGATAAACCGGATCCTTGGAAGAAAGAGACAGCTTCAGCTCCACTAATCCGACCATCATGATCTAAATCTGCCCTTTTAAAATATGCATCAAATTGATCCATGTTTTTTCCTTCCCCTAAATTCTAGATTATCAACATAATTTTACTGTAATGTCATGATGTAATAATTATAACTTTATAAGCATATGAGTATTATTGTGTTGCAATTTGAGAGTACCAACTTTATGTTAGGGTGATTTAGGGATTGGATTAAGGGTGAAAGAAGGAAATATTAAAATTGTGAAGAAAAGTCGTAAAAGATACCAGCAAGGCAGCAACCGCAGGTACGATCAGTGCCACCTTGGATGTTTTTCAGGTTTGTCTAACTAAATTCCGCATAATACCCATTAAATTACGAAAAAAAATGGGTAAAAATTTTTCGGAAAATGCACGCGGTCTTTTGAGATTTAATATTTTACTTGAAATATTCAATTTTTTGATCCCGAGAAATTTTAAGAGGTCATAATCCGTGGTTACGAACTCATAAAGTGTCGATTTTTTTTTTCTTTTCGAATTGATCATCTTTCCGGGATCTAGTGATCTACTACTTAAAAATAGTCACTCAAAGTTTGTTCGGTCAAAAAAATTTTTGACATACAATAACTACTAGTCACGGAATCCAAATACGACAATATTTATTTTTCAAAAGCGTAGTTATCGGAAAGATGATCGATTTGAAAAATAAAATTATTACTTTCTGAACTCGTAAACACGAGTTATGACTCTTAAAGTTTTCCGAATAAAAAATGTCAAACTTCAAGTACACCGCGTGCATTTTCAGAAATTTTTTCACCTAAGGGAATATTAAAAAGGTTTAGGTGGGAGAGGTACGATCCTCCAGAAACACAAGAATTTTTCTTAAGTTAATCTTTCCGTACCGATCATTTGTTTACCTATTCCATCTTTGAATGTCTCAGGCACTTGGTTACTAATCTACTCTGTCCCGATCATTTGTTTACTTATTCCTTTTTTTTTATGTCTCAATCAATTGGTTACTAATCTACCTTAAGGATGCTTTTGATAAACAATTTGATCATTCACACCCAGATGGTCCACACGTCTTCTAATAATTGACCCCATATCCTTCATTGGTCTGTGCCAAACCAAAAATAAACAAATGACCGGGAAGGAAGGAGTACACTTGTTAAGATGATATTCCCTCTTAAATTTAAAGCGGTTTGGATATAACAACTTAAATTTCAGGTTTTTTTTTTTTAAATCTTTGGTGCACATTGGGTAAACCTCGAGAACCACCCTTGAGTGACAAGTTCGAAGTCTAAAAAACAGACAAGTGACATGGTAGCCTATAAATCACATACACCAGTCACCACTCACCGGGCTATTCGGCCAAGAATCCGCTTATAATTATGGTATATCTTTTTGTTTTTCTTGTTTTTGATTATTATTTACTTAAAAATGTTATCTCCTTCATTTGATTAGTATTGAAATCAAACTTACGGAAATGAGAGGAGGTTAAACATTTTTAGAAATATTTTGGTGGACGTTTATTTCTATAAAATTACTTTGAAAAAGCTAAAATACACTACTACAAATCCAGGCAACTACAACGCCCCTTTAACAACGATTATTCACGAAAATCACAATAGACGTTGTAGAATGTATGGCGCGAATTTTACTAAAATTAATTACAACGGGTATGGTTATAAAAACCGTTGTTATTAGTTTTAACAACGGGTCACACATGCACAACCGTTGTTAATAATTTGGCGCAAAGTTAGTGAAAAGTAATCACAACGGTTACTTTTGTAACCCGTTGTTAAAACATATTTGACAACGGGTGTTTTTTACAACCGTTGTTAAAACATATTTCACAACGGTTGTTGTTTAATAACCGTTGTCAATACCTTCCATACTATAAACCACACAAACACAAGTCTGCTGCAGCCACAAAACACAACCCTTAATACACAAACACAAACACAAACACAAACACAGCAGACAAACAAACACAAAACACACACTTTCTCTTTCTCTCTTTCTCATCGTCGCTTTATCTTCTCGCTCACATCCTTTGTTGATTTCATCGTCTCTTACGTTCTGTATTTATCAGGTAAATCTCGCCGTCACTGTTAGTTTCATCGTCATTATTTTCTTTTTCTATTTGTTTCTTTTGCATGTATGTGTTTTTATCGACCATTATGTTATTTGTTTAAGTATTGTTCGCATAATTAGTTAGTAAAACAATGAAGAAGCAAGATGAATAAGCAAGATAAACATAATTAATATATATATATATATATATATATATATATATATATATAGAGGAAGGATCAACTAAGGTCCTTAGATATAATAAGTCCATAAGTCCTAATGTGGACGGTTGGATCAATCAAACCAATGGCCAAGATTTCGCAGTCAAACCCCACTAAACCCCATTAAACTAATATTTTTGATTTACCTCTCTCCTCTTACCCACTAACCCATGCATGCTACACTGTTTGTCCATCACCATGATCATTTCCTCCTCATTTTCTAGACAATTCAAAACAACTTGCGGGTATTTGTGTTTTCCCTCTATTTCCTGTCATTTCGTCTTCCTTTTCTTTCTTCACAATTCTGATAACTGCATTTTCATAATTACCAATTAACTCCATCCTAACATACGCCATTTTCATCACAACAAATTAATACCAACTCGCGTGCAAACTCGCCTGTCTCCATTTTTTTATAAGGTATTTTCTCCATTCCTTATTTAGTGATTTGTAGTTTGTTTTTTGTTAATTATTGCCTTTGTTAAACTATCATAAAAAGAGTTCATTTGATTTTTCAATCTTCAATTATGGGTTTGCTGATGTTTATTTGTTCAATTGTTAATTATGGTTGTGCAGAACAAATTCGAGGTCATTTGATAATTAACAATGGTTTTTGCCAAGAAAAATGCCAAGAAATCTTCCAAGAAATCTGAATCGAAGGTAAAAAATCTCGTCTTGTTGGTATAACTCTTATAGAATGATTTGTAACTTCAATTAAATATCTGTATAACTCTAATCCCAATTGTTTGTCATCTACAGATGGATGTTGTAGAAAGTATTGACACGGGAATTGATATCCAGGTTAAAAGTTTTGATTTTGATTTATACGTTACTAGATGTCTAACTCTGCTTACTAGATGTATAACTTTAGTACTCAATATGTATAACTCTGGTTAATTAATGTAAAACTCTGGTTAATAGATGTATAACTTTAGTACGCAATATGTATAACTCTGGTTCCTAGATGTATAACTCTGGGTTCTAGATGTATAGCTCTTCTGATTCTGTGACCAACTCCTTCTTCATAATGTCAAACTCCAATTGTTATATGTATGATTATACTTCTAATTAGTTTCCATACATAGAGTTATACAATATATGCCTACAGTTATACAATTTATACCTGGATATATACAATATATAGCTAGAGTTATACAATTTATACTTTGGAGTTATACATTAGATGCCTGGACTTATACCTGGAGTTATTCCTGGAGTTATTCATTATACTTTATATGCTTACAGTTATACATTGTATGGCCAGAGTTATACATTCTATGACTAGAGTTATACATGACATGGCCAGAGTTATTCTTTCTATTGCTAGAGTTAGACATTTTATCGCATCATTTGTTGTATAACTCGATTACATGTTGAATAACCTGTTTGTCATAATGCATAACCTGAGTTATACAATGTATGGCCAGAGTTAGACATTCTATGGCTAGAGTTATACATTACATGGCCGAGTTATACTTTCTATTGCGGTCATTTGTTGTATAACTCGATTACACGTTGAATAACCTGCTTTGTCATAATGTATAACTGGAGTTATACAATATTTGCTTAGAGTTGTACATTTTATTTACGGAGTTATACAATATATGCCTAGAGTTATACAAAGATATGCCTAGAGTTACACATTAGATAATTTTAGTTTCAGATTGTCCACTTTTGTTATTATAAGTATAACTGTCTTCGTTAATCAATCCCTTTTTGTTTGTCGACTATAGATGGATGATGCGAAAAATGCGAGAAGGGAGTGATACCCGGTTCGAGTTTGACCCTTTTATAATCGTTGTCATTAGTTGTATAACTCGATTACATTTTGAATAACCTTTCTTTGTCGGAAATGTATAACTCTTGATATTTTCGGATTAACTCTATTATCAGAATGTATAACTTTACTTATATTTTGTATAACTCTGACTATCTATTGTATTACTTTAATTCACAGTATGTCTATTTCTTTGTTCCAAATATCTCTAATTGTGTGTGTTGTCCTTGCTTTTCCCCAGATGGTTGTGGCCAAGCCAAGGGTAAAGAGGGTGCATGAAATCACGGTTTCGTGTCGACCTCAAAGACTTGTCTCTCTCATTGAAAAGCTTAACGAGGATCAGGTGTCCGCTGTTAAGAAGATTGGGTTTGGTGGCCTTTTGGAACTCAAGATTAGCGACTTCCCACTTGCACACGTTCGCCACTCTTGGAGTCCTTCTCGACGGGTCATATGTGTTCGGGGCTTCGCGGAAGAAGGAGTTTATGATCGATAAGCATGACGTGCATGACTGTTTCTTGTTACCTTTCGGACCCAACCCTCTCCCTTTGGTGCCTGTGAGCTCGCAGAAGGGGTCCACCGACCCTGAGAATAAGGAGCTGAAGGACAAATGGCGGGAAGCGTACGGGGTGGCCAAAGGCAATAGTGCAATACCCTTAGGGAAAGTTCACAAGCAACTTCAAGAGTACGAGGAGGCGGACGATCAATTTTGCCGGCTATTTGTTTTGTTCTGTATGTCTTCATTCCTCGCACCCACACCAAACAACGGGATAGATTGGAAGCTGTTAAGGGCTGTAGAAGATCCTAAAGCCATTCCGCATTTTGACTGGTGCTCTTATATTTTGGACATGACGGTGAAAGCGGGGTCAGACTGTAAAAAGGGGATAACAATGTTGAACGGGTGTATCCCCTTCCTCATGATAAGCTACTTTCAGCGATATGATTACAAGGGGGTGCCTTGTAAGCATGATCTTCCTTTGATTAAACATTGGGATGAAGCTTCGCTTGTAGAGAGGGTAAAATTTGAGGTGGGTCAAGGGGGATTGGGTACTTTAACCTTGTCTAAGACCAGGTATCCGAGGTGCCTTCAAGACCCCTCTTATGGAAGGAGTGTGGATAGTAGCAGCCTCAGCGATCCGCGTGAACCCAAACTCTTTCTTATCAGGCCCCCACCCCTCTCTCTCCCGCCCAACTTCGAGAAGAAGTTCATTCGGATAGAACTACTGCGGTGTCGAGGATGACCGGGAATTGAAAGCTAGAGGGTCACGATGTAAGTGCAAACTATTATATATTTCTGCAGATGGATTCTGTTTCATCTGAACGTACCCATATATTATAATATAACTAACTTACTGTACTTCTTGGATGCAGGGTACTCACGAGCTTTATCTGTAAATGCAAAGGAACGCTATTGTGTTCTATTCATGGTACGCAGATGCCACTGCACGGATCAAAGCTGTAACTAGTGATCCGACGGGCCTAAATCCTAGTCAGGCCTCTAAAGAATTCTTTGAGGGTGAAAAGATTCAAAAGTACGTCGTTTGAAGGCAGCAGTTGCGAGAAAAGGTCAAGGTTTACGTGGGTAACGCTCCCGCATTTGGAGAGGTAGTTCCTGAGCCTCCCAAAACATCTGACGGAATCGATGCATCTACGCGTCAAATAAGTGAAGTTCTGTCTAGTCTTGCCAATGATGGGGGTGGCAGGGGTGGTAACCCCCGTGTTGAGCCGCGTCGAGAGTCAGACAAAGCCGACACGCCAACGAAATCAGTTGCAGTTTCATGGTCAAAGATTATGGAGGAAGTGGGAGGTGATACAGTCGTTTCTAGGCCGTTGTCACCTGCTAGCCCAGGGTTAGAGGATCAAGTTGTGTGCACCCCCGTCCCAACTGTCAGACAACTGTTGTTGGAGGCTCGTTACACCGAGGAGGAAATTGACGAAACTATCGGTCCGTCAAAGGACGATGAGGCTCGCCTCTGGGCAGGTGATGAGAGGCATGAGCACGTTCATGGGGACGGATTGAATGAAAATGCTGAAAATGTTGGAAGTTTGTCAGACACTGACCATGAAAGAGCAGCAGACATTGTAGGCCAAGCTGACGGACGGTCAGAGAATGCTGAATCTCGGACCGTGGTAGGTGATGAGGTGCATGAGCAAGTTCATGGGGAGGGATTGCAAGAAAATGTTGAAAGATTGTCGGACAATCAACCGTCGGATAAGGCGATGGAAAAATCTATGGTCCCGAATGGGTTTGGACACACAAGAATTGATGGAGTGTCTTTTCTCTTTTGAAATGAAGGAAGCTGCATGTGGACTTCCAGAGTACGGGAGTGGTCCTGGTGGCGAGGTAAGTTTGTTAATTTGCGATAAATACTTTTTATACAATCGTTTTTTTTTGTTATTGGTCGTGTATAACTCTAAGTTGATATAGTATAACCTTGTTGAAACAAATGTTGAGGCCTTGTAACTGTAGTGCCACTGCAATGGCCGGTTGGTACAACTCTTAACCAGTATATGACTACAGTTATACAGTATATGACTAGAGTTATACAATATATGCTTTGGAGTTATACATTAGATAGCTGGAGGTATATCTAGAGTTATACAGTAGAGTTATACATTATAGTGTATATGCTTACAGTTATACATTATATGGCCAGAGTTATACATTCTATGCTTACAGTTATACATTATATGGCCAGAGTTATACGTTTGGCGTTTAATTTTGTTATTTTTTCATTCAGGCTACTGTTAAAAAGGATGTAATTGAGAATGTTGAACAACATTCTAACAATGGGGGTGTAAACGTAGATGTTGTCGAGGGTGCGGAGATCACCCCGGGGAATCCTTCAACTGAATGTATTGGAAATGAAATCCCTCTGACTTTCATGAGCACGGCAGAGGTGAATGAGGCATTTGCCGGGGTTGAGGAGCGAACGATCGGTGCAACCAAAGAAGGTTTGGTAGTTGAAATCGCTGGTGCTAGGGTTGAGCCGGTTGCACCACTCCCACCCCCTATTTATGTGCCGCGATGTGACATGATCCACCATCCATTCTTACTGCATTCAACTGCCCCCCTTCCGTGTATGGACATTGTACCTGAGAACCTAGGTTGTTCTCGGGATTGCGGGGCACCCGAACCTGACCAGCACGTATGCTCACAGTGGTTGCGATTTAACAAGGAACGTTTCAGGACGGTGTTCAGGGTGAGGAAGGATGTAATGGATTATGTCTTTGATGAATTCCACGACCATAAGAAATCGTAAGTAAAAGATAAGGTTGACCTATATTTCAATACGACAGACAAACAGGCCATGAATGCATTCCCTTGCTGCGTGTCTCAATTTTGCTAATCCTTTGTAGGGAACAATTGGTCACATATCCCTGTCCAAACTGCATAACGCGTATTGATCTCCAGTCGTTGATGCCCGGAGATGATTAAGGGAAATGTCATCGATCTTTGGTCTGACTACTCAATCAGCTTACGCACGCGAACACCGCAGCTGTTTCAAGTTCGCGCTGTTTCTTTGGCCTATCTCACGCTGTAAGTGTGCTCGAACTCCGCAAGTTATTTTGTGACAAACTGTACGTAACTTGTGATACATAATGCCAACCCCCGTCTATCATTTTTATAGGCCCTAGCAATTGCAATTTGGCAAGGCAGGAAGAAAAACTTGGTTGTTGATCATTCTGAAGGCTTTTGTTACTCGTGGGACATGTGGCAAGAGTCGTGTCCTAGTCCATTCCAACTGGACTCCGATATGGTGAGCTCAGATATCAATATAGAGACATTTACATACTGGAATTATGCATTATTTTCCTAGAGTTTAACAGTATATGCTTAGAGGTGTACAATATATGCTTTAGAGTTAGGCATGGAGTTTTACTTAGAGGAATACCTGGAGTTATACACTACACTGTATATGCTTACAGTTATAGATTTTATGGCTAGAGTTATACATCCTATGGCAAGAGTTATACAGTATATAACTTTAGCTTTCAGAATTACTAGAGTTATACGTTCTAGGGCTGAAGTTATACATTATTTGTCTAGAGTTATACAGTATATGCTTAGAGTTTTGATGAGTGGCTAACTTCACTCCATAACTCTAGGCATATAATGTATAACTTTAACCATAGAATGTATAACTCACTTTGCACATAAAGTACAACTTGTAAGCATATACGATATAATGTATAACTCCAGGCATCTCTTCTTGCACATAATGTACAAATGCAAGAATATCTTTGTATAACTCTAGAAATTGAATGTACAACTCTACACATATAATGTATAACTCTAACCATAGAATGTATAACTCCAACTACGCACCATATGTATGCCTCTAATCTGCTAATTATGTTTTAAAACTCTTAGATTTTTGGTGCATGTTTGTAGGTTTTCGTCCCGGTAAGCACTGGCGATGAAGATCATTACTCTTGCATTTGCATAAATTTCCTCTCTCGAGCGGATCGAGTATCTTGACAATCGTTCTTACGATGAGGATCTTCCAAATTACCATACGGAGGGATTGCGCGTATTCTTTGTAAGACTTATAAAACTGGTGACTAGATTAATTACCAGCTCCATTTGTTTTGTTAATACGTCTTCCCCTTTTAAACGCCTTGCCTAACTTCCGCGGTGATGCAATGGGAAAGTATATGGCCTACAAAGGGCTCGACAAAGGCAAGAAAGTTGAAGGGTTCCCTTTTGTCAACATTAAATTCAATCGGCGGGGAGCGGGACATACGCCAATGACGTGGTCCGTACGTCATGGTTCATATGTTCTTTGTCCGTGGAGAGCCATTCGATTTGTACCCTAGGGATCGAGGAAAGCAATGACCTCATGCGGCGGAAATTGCTGCAACCCTTGTCCTCGGCGACATTAACTTGGACATGGAAGATGTGTTATCCAGGGTATCAGCTTTTAAGGAGCTTAAAGACCGTGAATTGGAGGAGGTGCGTGATAAACTCAGGACACCCGGCAACACAAGTGGAAGGAAGAGAGGTGTTGGAAACGCCGGAGAGAAACGATTACGCTAAACGACCTTGCTCTAAGGTCAGTTCAACCTTCCGGACTCCACCTTCCAAAGTAGCCCTGGGGCGGGCGCCGTCGGTCGGGCCCTCTCAACAGTTAATAGCCGCTCCGGGGTAAGGCGACGGCCTTGGTTGCACCAAATATTGCGGGAACCAGGCGCCAACCTTACCGTGGTCGCCAAGATGTTGAAGATGAACAAGGCATTAACTAGGGATATCCCGGTGTATCGCAAACAAGTGGCTGATTACGTTTTGCTTGATGACTACAAATATCCAAATGAGTAAGCTGTCTAAAATCCTAATGTTTTATCATATTAAGCTATATCAATATAGACACATTTCCATACTGGAACTCTACCGTTTTTTTCGTAGAGTTATACATAATATGCTCAGAGTTGTACAATTTATAGTTTGGAGTTATACATTAGAGGACTGGAGTTATATCTAGAGTAATACATGGAGTTATATGTTTCATCACTGAAGTTATATATATCGTTAATGGAGTTACACATTCCTAAATCTATGATTATACGTTACGGCGATGAAGTTATGCGATCATTTTAATAGCGATTTACCTTCCCATTTAGTATACGTCATAGCTCGATTAACACTGCTGTCCCGAACTACGGTGAACCACTTGTGAGTTACGGTACCGACACGGAACAATTAATAGGTTGAAAATGTTGTCTATGCTCCCTGAGACGCCAATGGATGAAAAAGTTATTGAGTGTTGGTCCTTGTTGCTTAATCGGTTGGAGGCAGAGGATTGCGCGATTTTTCGTTCGTCTTTCTTCGGTATCCGTCATATGGTATGGTCCTAATCAATCCTTTAATATGTTTTAAGAGTTGCACATACCCTCTTTAAAACTTTCACAGTGGAAAGTAAGTATAAAGTTATACATACCCTCCCTGGAGTTAAACATTTTGTTTTGAGAAGTTATTAACAACCAGTATATACTTAGGCATTCTTCATTATCTTTGTAAGAGTTCTTTGTGAAACTCCAATGCACAACCCCTATAACTCCACTGGTATCCTCACACATATACTGCTACTTGAACAAGAAATAATCTTGAGCCTTGTACGAAACCCTGTCCAACAAACACCGGACACCGAGAGGTTGTACCATACGTGGGACGTCTTCCGAACCGACTGTGGCAAAGATTTCAGCTTGAAGGCTGATTTAATCTTCGTACCCATTAAGATTGAAGCGCATTATGCATGTGTGTGTATCAACTTTAATTCTAGGACGATTGATCTCCTGGACAGTAAGTACTATTCAAGTCCGCGGCAATCGGAGATATGCCAAGCATGTAACGTTATTGTAAGTGGAATTAAATTGTAATTATGTTCACCTAAAAAGTGTTCTCACCGCTTTCTCACTTTTTGACGTTCTTGTCCCTACCAGGCGAGCCTCATGAGCGACTACGTGGAGGCTAGGGACGACGCGAAGAGCAGAGCGAAAGACATACCGTCGTTCCAGTTCCGTCAGATCCCGTTTACCTGGCATCCGCAAACGATAAACGACACCGAGACTGGCTTGTTCTGCATGATGCACATGTTAATGTACGAGGGTGAGAGTTTTGGTCACGTTGATCTCGAGAGGAAGGTGAACCGTCGATATTTGGTGATCCAGTTGGCAGCGACGCTTCTCCTAGCTGACATGAACATCATCAGGGAAGGAGTTCTGACCAAGGTCAATGGTTTCATTGACGAGAAATTACAGATCCTGAAGCAAGTCGAAAACAGACGGAGAACAGCGCGGAGAGGAGATAAAAAACCTGCGAAAAAATAGAATGTATACCTTTGATTCTGCATTCCCTTTTTTTGTCTACTCTAGAATGTTGTCAAGAAACTCCTTAACAACTTAGACAACTTGTTGGAATAGATTGTTACTATATCATCTTGGTCAGTCATAATTAAAATCCAAGTTTTACAGATAAGTGTTAGAGTTATACACTCTGTGAAGTAAAGTTATACAAATTATGTGCAGGAGTTATACATCACATGACTGCAGTTGTGAAAAAAAGGCAAAATTTATCAGACAGCTAAGAGTTATAGAAAAAACATCAAGAGTTATACAAACTGTGTACCAGAGTTATACAACATATGACGGCAGTTATGTAAAAGGCAATTGTTATTAGACAGTTATGAGTTTTACAAAAAATAACAACAGTTATACAAATTGTGAACAAGAGTTATACACTCTGTGAAGTACATTTATCCATATATGGGTAAGAGTTGTACTTAAAGCCACTGAAATTATAATTCATTCTTAAAGCCACTTTTCAATATCGGATATGTTGCCATGAACAGAAGTCGTCAAAATAATGTAAAAGAGTTATACAACATTAGCTTGAAACTTCACAGACCATATTACTGAAGTTATACAAACTGGAAGGTGCAACCCCCCTTCAAAATAGACAAAAGCTAGCTATTAAAGACCCCTTCCGTCTCACCAGATTTTTTACCTTTTAAAGAAAAAAAGATTGTAAATAATTTGTTGAGACGGGGTATTTTTCTACCGCCTACTACTACTGACATGTTAAGTTTCTCTATTCTTCTTCTTCGTCGCCTTCGTCTTCTTCTTCTTCTTCTTCTTCTTCTTTTTCTCTTCTTCTTCTTCTCTTCTTCTTCTTCTCTTTGCTTGGATCTTTGGTGAAGACGGTGGATGCTCGAGAGAATGGGTTAGGGCGATTCCGTTTATCGTGGTGTGCCATTTGTTTACAATTATTACACATGCGCTTTGGCTTAGAAGCCAAGGCAATGGCTTTAGCCTTAGCTGACACCATTCTTTTACCGCCGCCTTTGTTTTTCGATTGTTTTGGTGGAAGTATTGTTACCTCGTCACTTTGGCGGAGCAACCAAGGATTCGCTCAAATTCCTGTTTTTTGTTAAATCTTTCTTGTACGGTAAAAGTTTCTCCTTGAACTCTCTAATTAACGAGCTTAAGTTCACAACTTCAATCTCACTCGTGCCACGAAGTAAACCAATGGTTGCATGAACTTCCGACCACAACTTCACCATCGCAACTTCTTTTGCATCAGCGCTACTATTTGTTTCCATTTGTTCACCATCACATTCGATAATCAATTGCAATGCATCCTTTCTCCATCTTGTAGAAACGTAATCAACCGGAATTGTCTTCATGCCGTTAGCCGACAAAATCCATACTATATGTCGGCACAGAAATCCCATTCTTTCAAACATCATACAGCTGCACTGTGTAGTCTGTGTCCCTGTAATCCAATTAAATTATGCCGTCAGTAGTCTTATACATATAATAACAGTTAAACATTATCACGTAGAGTTATACATATGGCAACAAGAGTTATACACTCTGAAAGCTACAGTTATTCAAACTCTAATCAGAGTTATACTACAAATAGTCTGATTCGATTAAAAATTGAATTTCTAATGTTATTCTCGAAGTAGAGTTATACATTCTAAAGCTAAAGTTATTCAATATGTAATCGTGAGTCATACTGCAAATGACAACGATTCGATGAAAAATTGAATAACTCCTAATGGCAACAAGAGTTATACATATGGCAACAAGAGTTATACATTATGGAACTAGAGTTATGCATATAATAAGAAAAGTTATACATTCAGAAAACTTTAGTTATTCAAAATGTTGTCGATTTATACAATAGATAATCTGCAGTTCAACGAACAATTGTATAACTTCTATGTTCGACAATGTAACTTTTTGGCACAATATCTACCAACTTTAGTCAACTACCACATAAAGTTGATGCCAAAATGTTGTTACCTGGTTGTACTCTACGTTGAAACTTTTAATCGATTGAATCCTTTACGGCGGTCACTTCAACCCCATCTACTTCAAAGATAGCCCCGGTCTTACATGTATCGATTGAGCAAATGACCTCTAGTTGGAATTCCTTGAAAACCTCACGGGTATAAACATCTGCCGCATATTCCTCTATGGGTAAATGCGTGCCGGTGCGTGTTGAGTGTCGGTTTTCATGGTCAAGTCTCTTCTGCGTATGCCGTCGATGGTCCATAGCGCTTTCAAAACGCATCCAAAACTCCACTAACGTGCTGAATTCTGCTCGAACTTCTTAAAAAACTATTATGCTCTCTCGATCTCTCGGGTTGTTCTCATTACACCACCCATGTTCAAGTCCCTGCAATGTGCCATCACTCATTGTCTCCTTTTATCGAACGCCTCTGTAAACCACTCATTGTTCACAAGACCATGCGCGTCCATTATTTCTGCCCACCTAGCGTCAAAGTCGTCTGCTTCTATGTTGTCGTCCCATATAATGTTGTTCAATTTATGAACGAACTCCTTATAATCCTCCCTTGTCACCCCGACCTTTGATGGCACCTTGTTCATTATATGCCACATGCAAAATCGGTGGCGTGCGATCTTGAAGGCAAGGGTACGGCCTTAATAATGCCGGATCCCGATCTGTGATAATGTACTTGGGTTCCTTTCCTCCCATAGCATTCAAAAACCTGTTGAAAACCCACTGGAAGTATTCATGGTCTTCATGGGCAATCAACGCCCCCACGAATGTCACCGATCGCTTATGGTGATCTATGCCAATGAATGGCGTGAAAATCATATCGTACTTGTTTGTTGAGTATGTTGGGTCGTACGACACTGCATCTCCAAATACGGAGTAGTTCCTCCTAGCGGTTTTGTCGGCCCATATTGCGCACCAAGGTCTGTTATCCTTGTCAACTTCATAATCAAAATAAAACTCCTGCCTATTCTCAATGCCATATTCTTGAACCGGTCAATGAACAATTGACCGTCCCGTTTATGGATGAAGCACTTCACATCTCTGTGGAAGTTCTTAAAATCAGTTAAGGATGCACCAATGTTCTCGAACCCGTTTACGAACTCCTTACACATGTTGTACGTCCTAGTTGCTCCTATCCTCAACTGCAGTGGACAACAAATCCTTATCAGTGCTTATTAATAACCAAGAATTCCTCAACTATAACCCTTTCAGCTATTCTTATATTTTCATGAAACATATGCATAACTCCATTGATTTATTGTGCACCTACTTATTATTTTTAACTCTTAGGTTACATAACTCTATCATCTCGGTGAATAACTTTAGAAGTTTGCCATTCAATTAGTGGATGTTTGTTTAATAGTAAACTAACCCTTGAGTTGTACATTATCAAGTACTTGTGAAAATCTTCTATGTTCCGCGACATCTTTTGAAACTGACGATCCTCACTCGATACAAGCTCGTGATTATGCCCCTTGTGGAATCGGTCAATTACTAGTACTCCATTCTTCATAAATAGCCTCGACATGTGCTTTACACCCTACCCTCTTGATCGTTGTATATTTCTTACGGTTTGCGATTCTTCTTCCCCATTGCATTTCTTCTTCCCTAATCCCGGTCTCATTTTTTTTAATTACCGCCTCTCCTTTTGGGACATATGTGAATCCTCTCTCTGTTGCAAACCAAAGAACTTTGTCTTTATTTCACCGTCGCGCCATTTTTTCGTCGAGTACTTCCGAACATCAAACCCGGACGCCAATGCATAAACTTTATAGAATGTCACTGCCTCGTCGATTTCAAAAAATTGTTGCCCTACACAAGGTGTAAACTCCGCGCCAAATGCTTACAATACTCGGTTTCCATTTGCCTTACGACCATCTGAGCAGAATCAAACATCCATGAAATGATTAAGAAATACAAAACTCTACGCATATACTATATAACTCTATGCACAGACTGTATAACTCTGGGCACAGAGTGTATAACTTTGGGTATATAATGTATAACTCTTACCATTCAATGTATAACTCTAGTCAAACTCTGTATAACCCTAGTCATTCAATGTAAAACTCTAGTCATACAATGTATAACCCTAGTCATTCAATGTATAACTCTAGTCATTTAATGTATAACTCTAGTCACACTGTAGAACTCTGGGCACAGAATGTAAAACTGTACGCAGATAATGTATAACTCTAGTCACAGTATTTATAATTCTAGTCAAAAGATGTAAAACTCTAGTCACAATCTGTATAACTCTAGACATACAATGTATAACTCTTGGCATTTGATCTATAACTCTAGTCACACTGTAGAACTCTGGGCACAGAATGTAAAACTTTAGTCATTTGATGTATAACTCTAGTCACACTGTATAACTCTAGGCACAGTCTGTATAACTCTAGTCATATGATGCATAACTCGAGCTACACAATGTATAAGTCTGGCCAGTCTGTAAAACTTTAGGCTGATAATGTATAACTCTAATCACAGTATTTATAATTCTAGTCAAAAGATGTAAAACTCTAGTCACAATCTGTATAACTCTAGACATACAATGTATAACTCTAGTCATTTGATGTATAACTCGAGTCCATTTGATGTATAACTCATTCTACACAATGTATAACTCTGTCCATATAATGTATAACTCTAGGTATATAATGCATAACTCTATGCATACTTTATATTCTAAGGGTTATAAGATTTGAATTAAACGGCACAATATCTGGAATGCGAAGGGTTATAAGATTTGAAGCAGGGATATGGCACAACTTCCTAAACAAAATTCATATTAATTTAAGCATCAACCACCAAACATATTAATTAAAAAACAACTCAAAGGACACATTACTAACTATAAATTCATTCCACTATCTCAATAACCAGTCCATTATTTCCCTATCTCCACCCTAAACTCAAAAACCTAAATTCTTAAAACCTAATAAACTCCAAACTTCCTTCAAGAATGAATGATACCATTCGTTTAACATGCATTATGACCGAGTACAACAAAAGTTTCATAAGCCGCTTGAGGGAAATCGAGAGGAAGTACAGGGAATTCCTTGAGGATGCTCGGATCGCACTCAAGGACGCCAAAGAAAATGGCTTGTCGGAGCGGCGTGAATCTGCAGCTTGTTAGAAGATATTGCATCTGCGGAACGAAACCTCCAAATAGCAAAGGAGGAGAGGATGAATATTATAGAAGAGACTGCATCCCTATATGAACATCTAAGAACTGTATTTTTAGCAATGCATTAAGTTTATGTATCTATATATCTATTAATTAAGTTCATCTATGTTAAATGTGGATTTGTTTTACTATCCTGGCCATCATCTTCTTTGTTTTATTTTATTTAATTTGTTTTGCTAACAAACTCAGAAAAACTAAGCGACTAATAATTACAGACAAAACCATGACGGAGAAAAACACAAGCAAAGAACATACAATGTACAACTCTAGACACAGTCCGTATAACCCTAGAGACAGCATGTATAACTCTATGCTTTTAATGTATAATCAAGGCACAGTCTGTATAACTCTAGTCATACGATGTATAACTCTAGAGACAGCATGTATAACTCTATGCATATAATGTATAACTCTATAAACAGTCTGAATAACTCTAATCATACAATGTACAACTCCATACACAGTCTGAATAACTCTAATCATACAATGTACAACTCTAGAGACAGCATGTATAACTCTATGCATTTAATGTATAATCTAGGCACAGTCTGTATAACTCTAGTCATATACGATGTATAACTCTAGGTACACAACGTATAACCCTAGTCATACAATGTATAACTCTAGCTATACAATGTAAAACTCTTAGCATATAATGTATAACTCTATAAACAGTCTGTATAACTCTATTCATACGATGTATAACTCTAGCTACAGCATGTATAACTCCAGGCATATAATGTATAACTCTATAAACAGTCTGTATAACTCTATTCATACGATGTATAACTCTAGCTACAACATGTATAACTCCAGGCATATAATGTATAACTCTATAAACAGTCTGAATAACTCTAATCATACAATGTACAACTCTAGAGACAGCATGTATAACTCTATGCATATAATGTATAACTCTATAAACAGTCTGAATAACTCTATGCATATAATGTACAACTCCATACACAGTCTGAATAACTCTAATCATACAATGTACAACTCTAGCTATACAATGTATAACTCTAGTCATACAATGTATAAATCTAGCTATACAATGTATAACTCTATTCATACGATGTATAACTCCAGGCATATCATGTACAACCATCCACATCCTATAACTTCACTTAATGAATTTATAACTTCAGCTATAACATGAATAACTATATCAAAATTGGTTCTTTAGTAAGATTTTTACGCACAATTTAGGTTTTGAATTACCCTGTTACCTGAAGCTGCAGGAAATCTTCAAAGAGTTTTACTAAAAACCTCTGGAGTTATAACACGATGAAAATAAGAACTGCATGTGTACACTGTATTATTGAAGTTATACATATTTTGGGCCAGAGTTTTACAAAAACCCACTGGAGTTATAATTCCTACTTGATCAAGCTTTTAAATTTCGATCATTTTTTTCCATCAACAACAAGCTACCAAAATGAAATAACAATTCTGATGAACATCATGAAAGTACAACAGTATTAAGAATAATAACCTAGACACAAATAAGAAAGTAAACAACTCACCTTCGACGGCAACTTCAATCTGCATATGATCCACTTCACAAACACTGATTGTCATTTCCTGCTTGTTTCTCTGATGAAGAATGACAATTTTTTTAACGGATGAACAATAACGTACTTTATCTCATAACAATTTTTTTATCCGACGATCACTGACGTAGTTTTCCATTAGCGCTGACATTTTTCTTATTATTTTGATGATTTATATTGTATTTTACAGGATTTAGGATCGTTTTTCTGGGGATTTTTATGGGTTTTTGCTTGTTCAGAGGTTTTGAATGGTGAAAAGTGGAGAGAAGCATGCAAAATGATATAGGAGGCTTTGTTTATTCATAATGTCCGCGGGATTTGATATGGTGGCAGTACATAAACAGTGGAAGTGGTCCCTCTCTCACACAATCAGCATTTTCTTTTTTTTTTTTTGCTCTGAAAAACACGCCCTCTCTCCTCATCTCATCCCTTCAATCCCTTCATCCAAGGGCTCTTATAAAGACCACAAATTCTTATTTGTGACGGAGGGTATCCGTCACAAACAAGAGACGGGTACCATATTGTCTCACAAAAAACCCATAGGGGGTGAGAGAAGGAGCACATGGGGTGGGTGCCCACCTTGTCCCCTCTACCCATTTCCACTCACAAAATACCCGTCGCAAGATCCGATCCGTCACAAGCAAGACTTATTGTATAAAGACTTAGGGCCTTATAAGGTATGAAGACCTTATAAGAACCCTTCTCTCTCTCTCTCTATATATATATATATATATATATATATATATATATATATATATATATATATATATAGAGAGAGAGAAGGGTTCCTACATCTAATAAGGCCCTAAGTCCTTATAAGAGCCCTTGGATGGAAGGGATGGAGGGATGAGATTACATCTCATTGAAGGGTCACAATTCTCCCTCCCTAATCTCCTTCCCTAATTATGTATAACTCTACCTAATTTTGTACAACTCTACCATCATTCTAATCTCCCAACTCACTTCCTCATTCACTCATCCTCTCTCATTTCTCACATTCACTCTTTCTCTCTCATTTTCTCCCACCCTCTCTAAACAAAAAAGAAATCAAACTCATACAAAATAAAAACCAAACTAAAAAAACAAAAAAAAAAACCCAAAATAACCCTCCTCCAAACACCACACCCGACCCACCACCACCCCACCACACACCACACCCGACCTATCCTCCCGTCCTTTTCCCTCGTCGCCTATCCTGCCACCACCGTAACCATCCACCACTACCGCCACCTTTCCTTTCAAAAACCAAAAACAATCCCACCACCAGATCTTCCACCACCACGACCTGCCGCACCAACACCAACCACTCACCCCACCACCAGACCTTAAGCACGACACCACCACCGCACGCCCCTTTTCAGATCTGAAACTCTGAAAACACAACGCCGACACCGCACAACAACAAACCACCGCGCCGCCGTCACCCCCAACCACGACCACACCACCTTCCTTTGTGTTTGTTTCTAATTACCACTTTCTGCCATTTTCATTTTCTTTCAACGACTTCCTCACTTCCCATCACAATTCACAAGTCCACAGCTTGATTGCCACCTTCTGTTCTTGATTATTCCCATCACAATTCACAAACCCATATTCTTTGGGTGGTATGTTATGAAGACATGTTCGACATTTGTTTATTGTCATGATGTCGAGAGTAAAATTTCATGCTGTCATTATTGCCTTTGGATGACATTTGTGGTCAAAAATTAAAGTTATTGCTGTTGTGTCGTCGTCCTTTCCGCCGTCTCCCCTTTATTTTAGATTTTTTTTATACATTGTTGTCCTCAGTTTCATTGTTTTGTTTTATGGTTTTTGGTTCTTTTTGGTTCTTTTTTTGTTTTTTGTTTGTTTTCTTTTTTATATATTTTTTTTGGAGTGTTACATCATTTTTTTGTTTTTAGATATTGTTACATTTTTATTATTGTTATTTGGTTTTTATTATTGGTATTTGGTTTTTTGTTATTGTTATTGTTATTTGGTTATTTGGTTTTATTATTGTTATTGTTATTGTTATTTGGTTATTTGTTTTTATTGTTTCGTTTGGTTTTTTTTTTTTTTTTTTTCTGATTTGGTATTTTAATGTTATTTATTATTGTTGGTATTTTTTTTGTTAGTGTTACATATTTGGTTTTATTTGGTTGTTATTTTTTTCTTTGGTTGTTATTGTTATTTGATTTTTTGGACTAAAGTTATACATCTTGTCTATTAAAGTTATACACTGCGTGCATTAGAGTTATACACACGATATTTAAATTTGGTGTTGTTATTTGGTTTTTTTTTTGGATTTTAGATTTGGTTTTTTGTGATTGTTATTTGGTTTTTTGTTTTGTTATTGTTATTTGGTTTTTATTATTGTTATTCAAGTTTTTTTATTTGTTTGATTTTATGATTTGTGGTATGTTTTGATTTTATTTTTTTTATTGTTTGATTTTTTTACTATTTACGACTAAAGTTATACATTTTATGACTAAAGTTATACATTTTATGACCAAAGTTATACAAAAAAAGACTAAAGTTATACAAAAATTGGACTAAAGTTATACAAAAAATTGGACTAAAATTATACAAAAATGAACCAAATTTATACAAAAATGGACCAGAGTTATACAAAAATGGACCAGAGTTATACAAAAAATTGGACTAAAGTTATACAAAAAATGAACCAAAGTTATACAAAAATGAACCAAAGTTATACAAAAATGAACCAAAGTTATTCAAAAATCGACCAGAGTTATACAAAAATGCACCACAGTTATACAAAAATTGGACTAAAGTCATACAACAATGGACTAAAGTTATACAAAAATTGGACTAAAGTTATACAAAAATGGACCAGAGTTATACAAAAATGCACAAGAGTTATACAAAAATGCACCAGAGTTATACAAAAGTTAGTCCATTTTTGTATAACTTTAGTCCATTTTTGTATAACTTTGGTTCATTTTTGTATAACTCTGGTTCATTTTTGTATAACTTTGGTTCATTTTTGTATAACTTTAGTCCATTTTTTGTATAACTTTGGTGCATTTTTTTGTATAACTTTAGCCTTTTTTTGTATAACTTTGGTCTATTTTTGTATAACTTTGGTTCATTTTTGTATAACTTTGGTTCATTTTTGTATAACTTTGGTTCATTTTTGTATAACTTTAGTCCATTTTTGTATAACTTTGGTGCATTTTTGTATAACTCTGGTGCATTTTTGTATAACTCTGGTGCTTTTTTGTATAACTCTGATCCATTTTGTATAACTTTGGTTCATTTTTGTATAACTTTGGTTCATTTTTTGTATAACTTTAGTCCAATTTTTTGTATAACTTTAGTCCAATTTTTGTATAACTTTAGTGTTTTTTTGTATAACTTTGGTCTATTTTTGTATAACTTTGGTTCATTTTTGTATAACTTTAGTCCATTATTGTCTTAGATGAAAAAAAGTATCTCACAAAAAAAAAAACGAGATTTAAAACACGAAATCGAAAAAAAAAAAAAAAAAAAAAAAAAAAAAAAAAAAGTGACGAAATAAACCGAGACGCAAAATCTGGAAAAAAAAAAAAAAAAAAAAAAAACGAGTTTATATAATTACGGCGGTGGTGGAGGTGGCGGTGGATGTGGGCGGTGGGTGGTGTCGGTTGGGATAGTGGTGGGTGGTGATGAATGAGGAAGAGAGAAATGAATGATTTATTTGGTTTTTTGATTTATTTGGATTTTTTGATTTCTTTGGATTTTTTGGGTTTTTTTTATTTATTTGGATTTTTTGGGTTTTTTTTATTTATTTGGATTTTTTTGGTTTTTTATTTATTTGGATTTTTTGGGTTTTTTTTTTAGAGAAGAGAAGAGTGAAATGTGTGAGATGAGAGAGAAATAGGTGGGTAGAAAACAAATACTTCCTCCATTCAACTCCACTCTACCTATTTCATTTTTGTACACTATTCACAATTTTGTATTTTATTTCGATTTTCTCTCAATACGTAAGTGGAAATATATTCATGTGGGATCTTATTTTATTCGTCTTTACGAATACAATAAAAATATCTAACTTTTATAATTTTTGAAAATACGTAGCTAACGATATTTAGCGCGTAAAACACGCGTTGGCAAACGTGAAAAAGGAAAGTGGTAGAGTGGAGTTGAATGGAGGAAGTATATAGTAAATTAGTGGTTAATTAGGGTGGATTAGTAAAGTGTGTTAATTTGCTTGTATAATGACTTTTGGTGGGTTCATCTCATCCCTCCATCTCCCTCCATCCAATGGCTCACAAAAGACCTTATGGACTCAAATATATAATGGACCTTAGTTGATCCTTCCTCTATATATATATATATATATATATATATATATATATATATATATATATATATATATATAGAGAAGGGTTCCTATAAGGTCCTCCTATCATATAAGGCCCTAAGTCCTTATAAGGGCCTTTGGATGGAAGGGATGGAGGGATGAGATTACATCTCAATGGAGGGCTACAATTCTCCCTCCCTAATCTTCTTCCCTAATTGTGTATAACTCTACCTAATTGTGTACAACTCTTCCACCATTCTAATCTCCCAACTCACTTCCTCATTATTCATTCATTCACACTTCTCTCATACACTCATTCTCTCTCATCTTTCTCTCATTCTCTCAAAAAAAAAAAAAAAAACCCAAATCAAAAAAAAAAAAAAACCAAATCAACAAAAAAAAAAAAAAAACCAAACATCCCACAACTCCTCGCCATAAACCACCAACCCGCAACCCACAACTCCCCTGCTCCACCGGACCCACAACAACCCACAACCGCACTCCTTCCACCACCGCACTGCTCACTGACCACCAGCCCCACGACAACAACGATACCAAAACCGCCCTCCCTCCTTCCTCTCGACTGCCTCAACCACAACCACCTTCCACCCCCGTCACCCATACCGCCACACACCACCACAACACCTCACGACATCATCAACACCACCACCGACATCAACAACAACGCTGCCATCTCACCGCACATCCCCTCCACGTCCAACAACCCGACAGCCACCATCAACGCCCTCCTCTAGATCCCGCACCTCCAGATCCCGCACCTCCTTCCTCCTTGGTCGATTTTTTCGAATTTTTTGTGTGTTGTTTTTGGTTTTATTGTTCTTAAATCTGGGTTTTCGATTTTTTTTTTTTTTTTTTCGAATTTTTTCGAATTTTATTGTCAAGGAAGTGGGAGTTGATGGTTTTTGTGGTATATGCAGTGGTAGTTGATGGTTTTTGTTTTTTATGAACCAATGCATTTTGTTTTTTCATGAACCAATCCACTTAAACGGTTTTGTTCTTCATTTTTTTGTTCTTCATTTTTTCAGATTCAGATTTGGTATTAATTTTGTGTGGTGGTGTTTTTTTTAGATCTATTGGTTTTTTTGTGTTTTTGTCATATTTACTTTATTTTGTAATTGTTATTTGGTTTTTAATTTTTGTTGGTTATTAATTTCTTTGTTGGTTATACACTTAAAACATTAAAGTTATACTATTTATGGCTAAAGTTATACACTTAAAACATTAGAGTTATACACACGATAATTAAATTTGGTTTTTTTTTTATTGTTATTTGGTTTATTTTACATTTCGGGTTTGGTTGGGTTGTTGGTTTTTGGTTTTATTATTGTTATTTGGTTTTTTGTTTTTGTTATTATGAGTTTGTTTGGTTTTTGTTATTAATTTTTTTTTTTCATATTTTTCATATTTATTGTTTGATTTTTTTACTATTTACGACTAAAGTTATACATTTTATGACTAAAGTTATACATTTTATGACCAAAGTTATACATTTTATGACTAAAGTTATACATTTTATGACCAAAGTTATACAAAAAAAGACTAAAGTTATACAAAAATTGGACTAAAGTTATACAAAAAATTGACTAGAGTTATACAAACTGTGACTAGAGTTATACATTGTATGACTAGAGTTATACGTATGTTTTGATTTTTTTTTTATTGTTTGGTTTTTTTACTATTTACGACTAAAGTTATACATTTTATGACTAAAGTTATACATTTTATGACCAAGTTATACTCTTATGGAATAAAGTTATACAATTTTGGACTAAAATTACACAAATTTGGACTAAAGTTATACAATTTTGGATCGAAGTTATACAAAAATAGGCCAGAGTTATACAAAAATGCACCAAAGTTATACAAAAAATGGACTAAAGTTATAAAAAAAATTGGACTAAAGTTATACAAAAATTGGACTAAAGTTATACAAAAATGAACCAAAGTTATACAAAAATGCACCAAAGTTATACAAAAAATGGACTAAAGTTATAAAAAAAATTGGACTAAAGTTATACAAAAATTGGACTAAAGTTATACAAAAATGAACCAAAGTTATACAAAAATGAACCAAAGTTATACAAAAATAGACCAAAGTTAGTCCATTTTTGTATAACTCTGGTGCATTTTTGTATAACTCTGGTGCATTTTTGTATAACTCTGGTTCATTTTTGTATAACTTTGGTTCATTTTTTGTATAACTTTAGTCCAATTTTTTGTATAACTGTGTGCATTTTTTGTATAACTCAGTCCATTTTTGTATAACTTTGGTTCATTTTTGTATAACTTTAGTCCAATTTTTTGTATAACTTTAGCCCATTGTTGTATGACTTTAGTCCAATTTTTGTATAACTTTGGTGCATTTTTGTATAACTCTGGTCGATTTTTGAATAACTTTGGTTCATTTTTGTATAACTTTGGTTCATTTTTGTATAACTTTAGTCCAATTTTTGTATAACTTTAGTCCAATTTTTTGTATAACTTTAGTCCAATTTTTGTATAACTTTGGTCTTTTTTTGTATAACTTTGGTATATTTTTGTATAACTTTGGTTCATTTTTGTATAACTTAGTCAATTTTTGTATAGCTTTAGTCCTTATTTGTATAACTTTAGTCAATATTTTAGTAGATCTTAGTTGAAAAAAAGTACATCACCAAAAAAAACGATATTTAAAACCCGAAATTTTTATTTAAAAAACGTATAATAAGAATAGATTTGAAAAGAATAAATAACAATAAAAACTAACAAAAATTAAGAAATAGAATAAACCGACCCCAAACAACTAATTTAACACAAAATCGAAAAAAAAAAAAAAAAAAAAAAAAAAAAAAAAAAGTGACGAAAATAAACCGAGACGCAAAATCTGGAAAAAAAAAAAAACGAGTTTATATAATTACCGACGGCGGTGGTGGAGGTGGCGGTGGATGTGGGCGGTGGGTGGTGTCGGGTGGGATAGTGGTGGGTGGTGGTGAATGAGGAAGAGAGAAATGAATTTTATTTATTTGGATTTTTTGGGTTTTTTTTATTTATTTGGATTTTTTGGGTTTTTTTTATTTATTTGGAATTTTTGGGTTTTTTTTATTTATTTGGATTTTTTGGGTTTTTTATTTATTTGGATTTTTTGGGTTTTTTTTTGAGAGAAGAGAAGAGTGAAATGTGTGAGATGAGAGAGAAATAGGTGGGTAGAAAACAAATATATAGTAAATTAGTGGTTAATTAGGGTGGATTAGTAAAGTGTGTTAATTTGCTTGTATAATGACTTTTGGTGGGTTCATCTCATCCCTCCATCTCCCTCCATCCAATGGCTCACAAAAGACCTTATGGACTCAAATATATAGAGGACCTTAGTTGATCCTTCCTCTATATATATATATATATATATATATATAAATACATAAATTAAAAAAAAAAATTACATATATAAAAATGCAATTCTTATATTTTCATAGAGGATCTTATTCTGTTCTATCGTATCCGTCCTCTCCTCCTTGGCTATTTGGAGGTTAGTTCGCCATTGCTATATCGTCATATAGCCGCAATCGCTTTCTTTGCTCCGTCAAGCCATCTTCTTTGGCGTGCTTCAGTGCGGATCGAGCATCCTCAAGGTAGCTCCTGAAACTTTCCTCAATATGGAGGAACCGACGAATGAAGCTGTTGTTGTTCTCGATCATAGTAAGAGTTTTAAGGATGAAATCATTCATTTTGTTGGAGTTTGGAGTTTGTTTTGAAAGATTAAGTAGAGTTATTTATTTGGAGTTTGTTTTAGCAGTTAGGGTTTGGAGATGTATATATTGAGATAATGGAAATGTTAGTTGAGATAATGCAATGTATTTATACTAAGCAATGTGTGGGTTGAGTTGTTTTTTAATTAATATATATGTTAGGAAGTTGTGCCATAATCATCATATCTCTCAATGCTGCTTCAAATCTTATTACTAACACTTCTCATTCCATATTGTCCGTTCATATGCACAGTGATGTCAGTAATAATGCATGCATCGGAATTCTAACGGGCCGTAATTATGCATGCATCTAGTAATATTTAATTTTTTTTTTTTTTTTAAGAACAAACAACAACGGTTATTTACAAACAACCCGTTGTCTTTAGTTATAACAACGGTTTTGTATATTAAAACCCGTTGTTATAACTTTCCCCCCAAAATTGAGTCACACTTTCCACAACGGGTTTTTATACATAAAACCGTTGTTAATATTTTTAACAACGGTTTCCTTAAGAAAACCAACCGTTGTTAAAACCTTCTACAACGGACGCTTTAACAACGTCCGCTTTTTTATATAACAACGGTTTTTGACCGTTGTTATAGCCTGTATTTGTAGTAGTGATAACATTTATAATATACATGTCTGTCCTAATTATTTGTTTACTTTGATTAATTAACAAATGACGGACACGAAAATAGTCTTTACTATAAAATCACCTTTACAAAGACCTCCTTTAATTTGGATATAACATCTTATGAGAGGAATTCTCTTGGTTTTGCAATTGGGATAAGTTGTTTGAGAGTTCAATATTTTTTAGCTCCTGAGTTGCCATGAACTGGCCTTGTGACGCCGAAAGTTGATCATGAGAGGCGGTCAGTCGGCTTTGAGAAGCTAACATCTGCTCCATCATCAATTCTAGGTTCGATTTTTGGTTAGTTTCTTGCAAGGGAATTTGTCGAAATTGAGGGCTAGTTTGATAACCGGATGGTTGTGAATGTGGAGTGGTGTTGCAATAGTCGAGATTCGGATCAAATGACCACCCAACTAAGCCGAGATTGTAGCTATTAGGAAATGGGTCGAAAGGTTGCATGGAATAAAGAGCATTAGCTTGCTCCATCAACGACACATTACTACAATCCGTCGCATAATGGCCTTGAGCACCACATAGTTGACACGTAGGATCCGATGAACTTGAGCCACCTGAGCTCATTCGTGCACTTTGTTGAGATAAGTCATTAATTATCAATTGAACGAAGTCATTATAAAATCTACCCCCTCTAACATGGCGGTCATGGCCCCAATGATAAGTATTGGATGCCATTTCCTCTATCAAAGCTTGGGCCTTATCCCATGCTAACCCGTCAAGAGCTCCTCCCGCGGCCACATTAAGACTCATTTGTAGCTCCGGCTTCACACCACTATAGAAAATAAGTATAAGAAGGTAGGAAGGAACCCCGTGGTCAGGGCATTGCCGTTGAAGTTCCTTGAATCTTTCCCAAGCTTCATATAAAGATTCGGTGTCATGTTGAACAAATGAGGTAATCTCGTGCTTGGCAGTCTTCCCCGGTTGAAAGAATTTATGGAGGAAAGCGATTGAGAGTTTGTTCCATGTATCATAGAAATTTGGATCATCATTTGTCAACCACTCTTTAGCACGATCTCTCAATGAAAAAGGAAATAGCCTAAGTCGAAGGACATCATTAGAAATCCCATTCGTTTTTACCGTGTCACATTTCTCAAGAAAATTACTAAGATGTTCACCCGGGTTCTCAGTTAGCAATCCGCTAAATTGATTTTGTTGGATAAATTGGATCAATGAAGTCATCAACTCAAAACTATTTGCGTCAATAATTGGTCTGGAGGGAGTACCACTAGGTCTTCCACTTAGACGGCTTGTTGGGATTCCTCCCATACGGGTGTTTGAAAGCCGAGGAGTTGGCATTCCGGAACTAGGAAGATCAGGAGTCGATGAGCCAGAAGTTGACGGGAGGAGATTGATCTTAGGAGGAGGGATCTTAGCTGAAGCTGGACTAAACAATGCCGCCTTAACAATGTCGGGGGTAAGGTCCCGCTTACTTTGTGCTACAGTTGCAAGCTTTAGCGCATTATAAAACTCCTGCCGATCAATGAAACCAGCATCATTCTTATCGACATACGCCCATATCTGTAATAGATCGATTTAACACATCAATAGCTATAATTGGCTAATGTCACTACATCATATTCCATATCAGCTTCTTCTTGGCAAAGAACAAGTCAATAGCAAGATCAGGAGCTAATATGGAATATGATGTAGTGACGTTAGCCACTACTCGTATTATTATTATTATTATTAGGGTTTTTCTAACGTGTGCCCTTAGGGCACACATTAAGAGACTAAATAAAGAAAGAATCATATGAATATTTCACTAAATATAGAATAAATGAGTTGATTCTTACATTTCCCATGATATATTCCTTTAATTCTTTCTATATTTTTTTTAAATGTGTCTTTTAATGCTAACAAGACACGTTGGGAAAAACCTTATTATTATTATTATTATTATTATTGCGAGAAAAGCTTGCAATAGATATGGAATATCGATCTAACACATCAGTTGCATTGCAAGCTGTCTCGCAATAATAATAATAATAATAATAATAATAATAATAATAATAATAATAATAATAGTGATTTTTGATTAAAAGAGTGGAAATGAAACAAGTCAGGGCCAAGTTGATAAAGTGGGGAAAAGTGTTTATGGCGCGTAGCAATTTATCGACGGTCTTAATTCTAGAATTGCCACGGAGTACTACCCATCGAATATTAGATCATCAAATTCCAAACCCACTTAAATTAAATCCAAAAAAATTCATTAAGTTGATTATACACAAGTTTTATACTTTCTGAGCATTATAATAAAGTTTTTGAACTTTGTTTTAAAAAATTGAGTCTTACTATAAAATTTTTGAGTTCATTCACTAAAACATTAAGCTCAAAAAATTACAATAAAACTCAAAAACATTACATACAGAGTTTTGACGGAAAAAAAATTAAAATCTAACTTATAAACTTTAATAAACTCAGAAAAAATAGACGCTCAAAAACAAATAAAGTTTGAGGTAATAAGTTCAGAAAAAATACAAAAATGCTAAAAAACAAATAAAATCTCAAGTAATACATTCGAGCTTGCTTTTTCTCAAAAAAATCCCATCTTTCACCTATAACAACCAAAATGACATTACAAAAAAAAAATCAACAAAACATAGAAATGTGCAAAAAATGAGAACCTGGGCAAGAACTTGTTTGGATAAACCGGGTCCTCGAAAGAATGAGACAGCTTCAGCTCCACTAATCCGACCATCATTATTCAAATCTGCCCTCTTAAAATATGCTTCAAATTGATCTTCCATGTCACAATTTTATGCACACAAGAGTTGTGTTGTTATTTCAGAGAACAACTTTATATTACGGGTGGATTGAGTCAATACTATACAATACAATCAGCACGACCTGTAACATGTTTTGTTCCATTTGCTCATTCAAATTCCGTAGGTATTAAAATTAAGAGACGGATGTAGTCTTGTGTAGACTGGTAGTACAAAAATTAAACAAGTAGAGTAATACGTGGACGAAAATGAGAGTAGACAAATAACCAAAAATAATAGATGCGATAAAAAAGGATATTGGAACATTAACTCGCTTATTTACCTATTATTATCTTACCCAATTACTGTCAAATAATCAAATAATCTATAAACCTACCTAACAATCCATGTAATCTTGATTATTATTTCGTGGCGTGATCCGTGGACTTGGTTAAAGATACGGGTTAACTACAATCATGGGTTGAAAATTGAAATGGTCTGGCCCCTTGTTCTTTGGTTTCTTATTTCCTGTATAATTAGATGCAATTTTTTTCGGGGTACTGAAGGCAGCATACATTCATTGTCATTGAGAGTTAGAGACGTAATTTTCGGAATATGAATATCACCTTGCCATTTTATTAATGTTGCTAATGTTGGACTATATTACAATGGTATGAAGAGAATAAGAGATACAACATACATGTAAAAGAATCAATATATTTGACATGAATTGTAAAGAAAAAACATGAAATGCTTTTACTTGGTGAATTTAACATCCGGATTTCGAATGGACTTGAGCCACATATCTGCAACTACTCTTGATGAAATGCTCCATAACTTATCCTGTCCCTTAGAACTCGGACTTTTCCCCTTCTTCGCCGCCTTTCCCATGTTATAAGCTAACAACCACTGCATTGCAGTCAGTCTTTGCTTCTCATTATCCCAAGCATGCTTCTTTTGCCCTGTTACTTTCATGCCTGCAATATGCAAACTAGTTACCTTAAATCTGTCCTCTTCTTCGTCTTTTTCTTGCTTTTCGACAGGAGTTGCATTAACCAGTGCAATCAGAGGTCCTCCAACTGCTTCAAATCGTCTTAGTGGGTCACGCAACTGAATGACAATAGCCACTGTGATAGTTTTCGACTCATCTATGTCTTCGCTTTTGATCCAATCATCAAGTGGAGTTGCTGAGGACAAAGGGTTGTTTTGGAGGCCGGTTAATCCCTTTCCACTAAGCGGAGAAACATCAAATGGTGCATCGTCTTCAGCCATTCCTGCCTGTACTTTCAGGGCATCGATTGCCATGGCCTCGATCTTCTGCATAGAGAATGACAGGATTTCATCAGCTGGTATCGGTTCTTCACGAACATTCCAAATCCCGGTTCCTACCCGTTCTTTCCTGCCTGTGGTCATTGAACTTGCAATCTTTTTAACAGTAGCAAGGCTTCTAGCAGCAGTTGAGCTAGCACCTTCTTTGTTTCTGCCACTGATGATTGCTGATGCAATCCCTTCAAACGCTACCTGTTCAGCGGTTTTACCCATTATCTCTTCAATGGGCATTAAGGTTAGAACTTGAGAGCTAAGTTCTTCGACCCCGATAGCAGCCATTCTCTGAAATAGGTCAAACCCTGTAATTGATTTATCCGAAGCCAGAACAAATGGTTTTGACAGCTGCACTGCAAGCTTTGGGGTTTCTTTCCTAGAAATTTCGACATTAAAAGGGTTTGCAGCCGCTAAGAAACCACCATTTTTTGTCTGAACTACACTCCCTAATCCCTTGCCAAGATCAGGCAGAAAAACCTTTGATTCAGGATCGTCAGCTTGTTCCGTCTTGACTGGAGACGAATCAAACTGATCATATTCCTTAAATTCAGTACCATCTTCACTCTCAAGCATCTGAAGAAACTCCATAGTTACATTTTCTTCGTCAGCATCAAGCTTTGGTGTGGATTCAGCATCATCATCATCATTTGGATCGTCCGTGTTTTCTTCACCCATCATGGACTCAAGGGCTTTAATCTGCTGAGCTAAAGAATCCAGCTCGGTTAATCTATTCAAATGGGAATGATTATGTACCACTTCCTTGACAACCTCGCTTGATGTCGACTCATCTTCAGTTTTTTCAGAAATGGGTTGTTCATCTCTATTTGTTTCTTCAATGCTTTGAATCTCTACTCCTTTATCCACTATTTCAAATTCCGGGAGATCAAGCTCTTCTGCGTCTTCCTCGGCTTCTTTGGGTTTCTGAGTATCAGGCACTGGCGCAGGCTCATCAAGGTTCAGATCATCAATACCATGAAAATCTGCTGTCGTTCCTGCTTGAGACGGGGTCCACACTTCCATCCGGCTAGATATCTTGGGACTAGGAATGCTAAAAGACGACTTAGACTGCTTACGCCCAAACGAAGCAGCTGTCGATTTTCCTTTACTCGGCTTTACTCCCTCAGCTTGATTGAACAACCCGGAACCTCCATCTTTTTCCATAATTTGGAATGCTAGTTTCAGCAGGAGTTGTCCACCCTTTGCCTTTCCTGCAAGGTCGAAACTCGTGTCCCACTGTCGAATCCTGGCACCTTCCGCACTCTTCTCCATCGACTCCTGAATTAGACGGCTTAAATCTACTGAACTCCTCCCAAAATCAAGTTCTGGCGCCTCAACCGCGAACACATATACTATGAAGGGTCTTGATTCAAATTTCATCTGCTGGGATCCAGTGGCTTGTGTGCAGTAAACATGGCATTTGATAAATAGAGTCTCTTCAAAATCAGCTGCTCCCTGAGTAACTCTAGATGGCATGGTGTTCACCGCCCCGTCTTTGGTTTCCTTTTTCCTCACGCAAACCGAGAGACGGAGCCCATTCATGGAAGTTGGTAAACCCTGAGCTGCAACAACTTCTACAGAAAACAGACAGCTCAGTTTCTGCATACCAATATGGGTAAGTGCTCTAATTGGCTTCCATTTCCAAATCCCTTTCTTGTCATTAGACGGAGCATCATCAGTGTCGAAAAGCCTAGTCTCTTTCTCCTTCGAATTCCCGCCTTTCCCCTTCTGCTGCTGCTGCTCATCCTCATCATCCTTGGGACGGGAACGCCAGGGTGATAACGACATTCTCCTTGACCTCGGCTTGGCAGCAGGCCTATCATCATAAGCAACCACTGTGTCAGCCTCATCAGGAGTCGGAATTGCCGGAGCATTAGACCGAGGAAGAGCAAGCGAGGCGGTTCTACGATTTGTGGTAATGTGGGACTGATAAAGAGTCTGACTGAGAGTTTCAAGCTCATCTAACAGTTGAGTGTTTGAGTTTCTTCTTCCAGATGCCATATTTTTATTCTTGGTAGTGTAAAATAAATGCAATGAAATACAATATCGGTAGTATTTGACGGGTTTTCGACAACGTAGATAATGAAGGAATTAGGAAAATTATGAGGTGGAAGTTGTGCCATGAACTAATGATATGGATGAAGCTTAGCTGGTTATATAAAGACCAGTGAATATTGTATGGGTGAGACTTGAGAGAGTTGTAAGTGAAGGATAAGAGAAAAGTATGGTTTGTCAACTTTTGTATTTATGGAAGTGACAAAGACATGTAGTCCCATGGAAGTTGATAGGAAAACAATTTACAAACTCGGAAATTGAGGCTAAACCGTCAGTATTTCGACGAGAGTATCAGACTTCTCTAAGGAAGTCTCCTAAACGCGTAAGTTACACCGGCGTTTGTAATTTAGTGCATTCTAGAGCTCAATATAATCCATCCAAAATTAATTCTATTTCGAGTGTACTTCAAATTTCATTTGCGGGTGAAGCCAATAATGTCTTATAACCAAAATGATTTGAGTAATTTCCAACTAACACTCCCAACAGCGTGACAAGAAAGAAATAAAGAAACGTATAAAAGTAGCTAATCTTCCTTAAGACGGAGGTATCCGTCTAAAACGGCTCAAATATCATTCCACATGGGCATATAGGACAAATCTTTTGTTTTTCCAATGTATTATGCTTTTGTCTTATTCCTCCCACATGGACATATTTGCCAGTCTTAAGCTTCAGACGGATAAACCCATCTTAAACGAGGATTTGACTTGTAAAAGTTAGCTATGCGTAAAACCAATGTGATAAATTCTGCATTACTGGGGAACAAGAAACACGTACAAAAAAAACAAAAGAAAGGTACACCAAATGTTTGCAAGAAGTAGACGTAGTAAATCAGGTACAGGTACTATGGCAACAACTTTTCAGGCTAACAATGACGAAGGCCGAACAAATAATAATCCGACAGCTTTTATGAGAACATATACACATATTAGTACAAGATTATTACGGGGGAAATTGGCCACAAGTTTCTGAAAATGAGAAGACTAAAGGCCAACCACTACATGACTACAGTTTGCAAAGTTGCCCAAACCGATACAAAAAAGCTAAATAGGTTAATAACATGAATCTTATTCCCATAAAAATAAACTTAAAATGTTAACAGTGCACATGAACAAAAAAATTAAGAAAATGCGAGAAAAATACTTTTAGATATTGGGTCTTTTATGAAGCTTCCGTGAATAACAAAGATGTATTTGTTCCTCCAAAGCCAAAAGAGTTTGACAGTGCTGTTCTAATTGACATCTGCTTCGAAACAGTCAATGGAGTGAATGCGTCTGCAAACAGAGGATCTGGTTTCGAAAGATTGAGAGTCAACGGTGCAACTCCCTGCAACATCAAAAACAAATTACTGCACATCTTGGCCCTGTGTATGCCGAATACAAATGTCGCTTAAAGAAAATACTCAAAAATATGAATATAAAAACCGATACTATGTGGACCCATTTTTATCAATAATTCCTTCCTACCGGACATTGATTACTTTTCAAAGAAAATGAGTAAGAAAACGGTTTAGTTTGTCGATGCTCATTAAATGTACTCAGTAACAGTGATAACAGTTAAGTGCATGTCTGGTACGGCTAATCCTTATAGTACAATGTAGTGAGATTCAATTTATAAAATAAGGTGGGAGATGAAGGAGGTGAGTGTAGTTATCAATGGTGTAATGGGTTTTTGCTGAGCAATGATTATAATATCAATCATGCTGTTAAATAGCAGCATCGGTCATGATTGCAACAACAGCTGTGAATCGTGTTGCCTTCTATAATGCAGTGGTGCAGTCATAAGTCATAACAGTTAAGTGCATGCCTGGTACGGCTAATCCTCATAGTACAACGTAGTGAGATTTAATTTCTAACAATAAGGTGGGAAATGGAGGAGGTGAGTGTTATCAATGTTGTAATGGGTTTTCGCTGAGCAATGATCATAATATCAATCATGCTATTAAATAGCTGTATTGGTCATGATATCAACAACAATTGTGAATCGTGGCAGCCTACTATAATGCAGTGGTGCGTCCAATCAGGGTATTAAATCAAGGCTGTGACACCAAAAGGTGACCATTTATAATGATTTTGAAGATCACCAGGACCATATTTTACCACATTTTGAGGCGATATTGGCCCCATTATGAGATTAGCCCATGATAGCTAATACGAGACCATAAGCATACCAAGATTTAAATTACGAGTCCAATGTCACGGTTTATTGCGGTTTGTTTTTATATCGCTCATATTAGTATCCGTCTAGTGTCGGACTTTATTCACCATGTATTGGCCAAATATGTGTTACGTAGGTCAAATATCAATCTTATGGGAATAGGCTTCTTTTTGGCAATCCTCTATATACCGGAAAATATTGCCGTGGAATGTTGAAAATCCTTCATGTAACAGTTAATATGTAGCACAATTTCTGATATTTGATACCACGATATGACATGAATGGAGATCCAAATATGCTGCAAATTGGTAATGGGCTTTACCTCCAACTAAACCCTCTTTCTCCGTATCTCACCACTTGATAAGTTGATATATCCCATTACGTTGTTATTGGGATTATATAAACGAACCAACTCGCATGTGTGCGCTTGATTGGGAGGATCCAATAGTCGCACAATTTTACTAAATTCCACCATAAATGAAGAATTGAAGATACTTACATGGTGTATGGCTAAGACACTGAATATAGCTTCCACAGCTCCAGCTGCTCCTAGAAGATGTCCAATGGCACCCTGACATTGCGTCATAAGTTAATATATACAATAATAAACAAAAAATAAAACTGAAGCAGTTAAACCTTAACAAAGATAAAAGGTACAACTCAAAGGGATACAACAATAGAGATATCAACCAGATACAGTCATCAATAATGATTACAGACAGCAAATAAAATAACCAAGTGATGACATATCTAACACATTCCTGTCCAGGGAGAGAAGGAAAAGTATCCAGTTTAGCATATAAAAATATACCTTTGTTGATGATAATGCTAAAGCACCAGAAGTTGCATGCTCATTGAATAACGATTTGATTGCAGTGGCTTCTACAGCATCACCTGAAAAAAGTATAGTAAATTAGCTACTAGCCTACTACATAGTAGGCAGATACTATATCCAAAATGCTTGCCAACTTCTGACAGAAGGCTCAAACGCCTCAAACTTTCAATCGTCAGTAAGATTTGGGTATCACATACATAACCAACACTGAAGCGGGACGGCTTGTTGCATAGGGAGTGGGAGGTGGGTTATGGTAAAAGAAAAAAAGGGATTTAATGCAAATAGAAAATTGAATCCTTCAGGCCTTCCTATCCATTTTGATTTGCAACTGTTCATTAATCACTGTTATGAGAATTTTCGGAGCTCCAGCTGATGGCGTTGAGACCAGTGGGTCATGTTTTAATGTGAGCGATAATTTTGGGACTGGGGATTTATATAAACATCATAAGTCAAATGCTACAAGATCTAAACCCTAAGATCCTGTTTCGCTTGTAGCTTGTACAAAAAAAGGATGTTTTAGCAGGAAAAAAAAAAGAGGTGGCATCTTATACAACTCAGAAATTGACTTGGCTGACATTCGAGGCAAGTTATCACAGAAAGATCCGAACAACTTACCTAAAGGAGTCGATGTTGCATGAGCGTTTACATAATCCACTTGGTTAGGGAGAAGCCCTGACTGCATGTAGGAGCACAGAAAACATATTCAACCCATATAAACTTCTCACAGGAAGAAAGTTATTTGATGTTACACATTATCTTTCTAATATCATGTGATGAGGCGACGCTGATTTTAATATCTCAGCAACAGAAGATAACTCCATCGAATTCCAGAACTTGAAGACATGACAGAATCCTGACAATTTCCAATCTCGTGTATTCAGGTATAGTAAAGACCTGTTAGGATAGGAACTCTAAAATTTTATTCGATATAGACAGCATGAGTTTGCAACAATGGGGGAACAACCCAGATACATTCTGGACTTACCACTAGCACTAAATCATACACCTTAAAATAAATAAATAAACACAACTTGGAACAATCTTGCGAGATTCTCATAAGAGACATAAATTATTAAGATCATTTTATTCACTTGCAACATACGTTGGCAAACATAATAGATGCAGACCCCGGCAGTAATCGACTTTTTCATAGTCTTGCATATCGTGTATCACTTAGCTACGCTTGTAAACGACATCTTAGTATCTCACCTTAACAAGCAAACCATATAGCATGAAAGAATGAACAAAGCCTTTTTAACACCAATATGCTACCTGTTTTATAGCGCTTGACATAGCCAAGATGGCACCTCTTCCATCATGATGAGGTTGCGTTATGTGATACGCATCACCTATAAGCACCAAATGTCAAAAGACGTGCCAATCGAACTTTCATAAACAAAAGCTATTTGCATTTTCTTTGAATATAAATGGAAAATAACCTGACATTCCATAGCCAGAAAGCTCAGCGTAAATTTTGGCACCCCGTTCCTTTGCGTGTTCAAATTCCTTAATCACAACAAAATATGTTCATAATGCAATGGTAAATAAGACTGATGAAAATTACCCCAGCATAACAAAAACATAATACAAAGGGGGAGCACGGTTCAAAATCTCCTCGGCCGAGTTGAATACCGCTACTGCGACTACGACCGATACTGAGATTTTGAACCATGAGGGGAGTCTAGAGCAACTCTGAATGCAATTAAAAACAAATGCAAACGAATCATACTCTAGTGCAACTGAGAATTACACACTCATACCAATTGGTCATAGCAGTGCTAAGTATGATAGACAAACAAGTATAGCACCCTTTAATCTTTGGTCTCTTATACAAGTTGTATCTGTCCCAGATTAAAGAGGCAACAAGCTTAGAGCACTGGATAACCAAGCTTATCTTGTCTGCTAAATAGTTCAGATAAGCTACTAGGTAGCTTATTTGTTAGCTATTCAGAGAACGTCGAATTATTATATTTGGCTAAAAATTTATATGTGAATTTGCAATAGACAAGAAAGTTTCCAAACTAATAGCAAAAAAAAAAAAAAGGAAAATTTGATCATATTAGACCAACTCACCTCCAAGACCATAACACCAGAACCTTCGCCGATTCTGTAAGACACAAATCTAGTCAGTCCAACTAATAAAAAGCATTTAATTATAAAAGAATAATTAGTTATTTTAACATGTAGATTAGTGTCTACTGTATAATACGCCATAAGAAAGTTTCAAACATCATCTTACACAAATCCATCTCGTCCAGAGTCGAAAGGCCGAGAAGCTTCACAAGGAGAGGAATTGTATTTTGTGGACAAAGCCTTAAGCCTGCATGTTACAAGAATAACCAAGATTGATTCCTTTGTATAGCGCAGTCATCTTCAGATCACGTTACCATATTGTAGTAGCAAATTGAGGTTGAGTGATAAATACAGTAATGATGAAAAGGCTTTCCTAGAGTAACAAGAAACTAAATCTAAAGTTGCTAGTTTGTTCTTCCTTTTTCTTAAGAGGGCTGTCGTAAAAATGTTGTCTTAGAGCAATTATTGGAGTGATACCTGCAAAACCCAGCTAAAGATAAGGAATCAATGCTGGCCTCTGTTCCACCGGCCACCATGACATCTGCATCTCCAAATAGAATCATTCGAGCAGCATCTCCAATGGAATGTGCTCCAGTCGCACAAGCTGTCACTGCAGCATGATTGGGACCCTAGATTTTCAAACAAGGCTATGCCTAGATATCACTTTATTGGATCAAACATGATTCCGGAAGAAAAACATGTCCGGAGAATTACATCTATCAGCCACACTAAACTATTGTACTGAATTTGAAATCGTAACAGAATAATGGTGCATAATAGGCATTTATGTCCCACTGTCAAAGATCATTCTACAGTTCCTCATTATTTCGTTCAAGACTAGAGTCAATTGCTTGAGCTGACAATGACTGGTAGAATATAGTAGAAAAAAGCCAGATCAGATTTTGGCCAAGTGGTCACAATCAAGAGGTGCATAGCCTTGATAATACATTCATGAAAGTAATTGACCATCTCAAAGCTCACGGTGTACCAACCGCATCTCTTCCTCTAAGCCTATAGCAGGTTTGGAATATCTACAACAAAAACTAAAGGATTGCTAGACAAAGCTATTGGAATTCCAAATAGCTGATTTCTCATTTACAAACACCTGCCTCTAGCACTTAGCAAGAGACATAAAATATACAGAACGGTGAAGTGTCAAGGCAGTAAGCTCAGAAGGTATAACTAACGAAATTCAATATAACGAGTTGAAACGAATTGTTCGCTTCTAGTAATACCTGCAATCCATACTTCATGCTCACATGACCAGAAGCCATGTTGATCAGTATCCTAGGAACGAAATATGGACTCAGCCGCCGAAGACGCTGCAAACAAGGCAGAAACTCTCATAATGAATTAACTTTGTGTTTACCAATATTTGCATTCTATAATATGATTGTCATCATTTAAAAGCCACACATTTAGGATTGGCAACAAAAACAAAAATGCTTTAAGGCACAAACCTTTTCACAAATCAACTGTGCAGCATCTACGATATCACTCATGCTTCCAATACCACCGCCAATAGATACCCCCTGTATCATCTAGTTAGTGAAAAGCCAAAACCTATAAATAACATTTTGCAACAATGTTTTTTTTTTTGAAGGAAACTCACTGTTCTTTCTTTCTGGTCTCTTTCGGTTGGAGCCCAATTCGCATCTCTAAGGGCCTCATCAGCAGCGCATAGAGCATAACCAATGAACCTCGAAACTGACTTATGCTCCTGATTTCAAAAGGTAACAAGAAAGCAGAGAGCATAAAGCAAAGAAAACTGATTATAGTCAAAAGAACCAATAGCCCAATTAATGCCACCTCATTGTAAGAATACGCCAATTATTAATATGGGAAACTTTCAGATTGTCTGTTCACATTTCACAATTAAATAGTCTCAAGCTCTCAGTAAACGACATAGCACCAGTAAGAACGCCCAAAAAGATAGAGAGCTCATTATCTCAATAACCCCAACAAAGATTCATTAGAGAATTTTCGAGTATGACAGCAAGAGAGTCAAGCGCCTTATGTAAGTATCACCAATGTGTAGTGTAATTTATTATGCAATCTGTAAACTTAATAAGACAGCCTCTTTGCACAAGCAGGGATGCTGCGGCATAAGTACAACCTATGTCACTCATGCTCGTTTAGAAGTATCCAAGGCAGGTGTGCGCCCAAGAGTCTAGACTTGGCTATTTATTTTCATGAAATGTGGACATTTTGGCTTAAAATGAGATCCGAGTGTCACGCCCATGCCTCAGTGTCGAGTATTGATAAGGGCTAGGTGAGGGAATCAGAAGAGCCAGAGTGACAGAGAGTATAACCTCTTTGCTCAAGAAGTTGTCTCATGGAATACCAACGGTTTAATATAAAACCAATAGAACAAACT